>NC_142951.1:7776577-7831577 GCF_046866305.1 Octopus bimaculoides
TCAAAATGTAGGTTGTGCATTAAGCTCACTAGGAGCTTAGCACTCTCTCTCTCTCTCTCTCTCACTCTTTTCTTCCTATGCATTAACCACTACAGTTATAATAATAATAATAATAATAATAATAATAATAATGCAGAATTTAACTTCTCCAAAAATTCAAAGGTTTCAGTGATGAATGGAAGTGTGAACAAAATAAAAATTGTTATATATATATATATATATATATATATATATATATATATATTATATATCTGGTTAAAGTTCTACACCCAGAATCCAGCTGGAAAGATATATATATGTGTGTGTGTATATATATATATATATATGGGAGAATATACAAAAAATAACAACAGACGAGGACAGGTGGTGTAAATAACAAAAGTATATATTAGTATGACGCTCGGGAATACGGAAAGTCTTTGACGTTTCGAGCTACGCTCTTCAACAGAAAGAATACGGAGACAAGGAGAAAAACACGGAGAAAAAAAATTGAATAGTGTTCAGTCAACGGTCAATCATAATAATGGCCGATCATAACAATGACTGACCGGAAGTTAGAAATTCTTATTTCAGGAGAGCTATATATATATATATATATAGAATATTAAATAAATAAAAATAAATTCTTTTGCTTTTATACAGAGGTCAGCATCCAACATTAGTTTAGTTAGTTGCTGGACTGATGGAGCAGGGTTTGAAGAGATAAGAAAGATACAATACACTTTAGCTGTTTAATCAAAATATTTGGCCAACAGCCAGGGGCCGAGGCAGAGAGAAAGCTCTCCTTCCTCCACACCCACCACCTTTAAGGAACAAAAATATACAACTGTAAGTAAAACAACAGGGACTCATTTACCGACAAAAATACTGGAGATGACTGGATACTATAATATATATATGTATATATATATATATATATATATATATATATATATATATATATATATATATAATACATTTGGATTTTCACAAAACTCAACAGAATGTAGTAGAGTTTACTTGTTTGAACTGGATGATTCACTTAGTCACCACTCAGATGATTTATTTGTCACTGTATGTCATTGATAGAAAGCAAAGGACTTGTCCATAAGATAAAGTTTGAGCAGCAATAGAGCGAATCATCCATTCTGAATTGGGGTTAACGGGAGAGAAAGAGAGGAACAGGGGAAAAAGAGATGTGTTCTGTCTAGAAGTGACTGCAGGCATGCATGTGGGGAGGGCTGGAGGATTTAAAAAGTTGACAGAGAACTAAAGAGAAAAAAAAAAAAAACAATTCTAACAGAAGGCATGAGGTCATAGATTTCTGAGAAGTGAGTTGATGCAATCAACCCTCAAAGATTGAAAAGTGAAGATGTCTTCTTTGACAGGACTTAATAATAATAATAATAATAGTAATAATAATACTTTTTAATATAGGCAGAAGGCCTGAAATTTGGGCAAGGGAAAGGGACTAGTTGATTACATTGACCCCAGTGTTTCACTGGTACTTAACTTATCGACCCTGAAAGGATGAAGGGCAAAGTCGACCTTGGTGGAATTTGAACTCGGAACGTAAAGATGAACAAAATGCCGCTAAGCATTTTGTCCAGAGTACGAATGATTTTCTGCTAGCTTGCCGCCTTAATAATAATAATAATAATAATAATAATAATAAACCATTTTTTTATAGGCACAAGGCCTGGAACTTGTGGGGAATGGATTAGTCGATAACATCCACCCCAGTCCTCCTTGACTGGTACTTAATTTATCAACCCTGAAAGGATGAAAGGCAAAGTCAACGTCGGTGGAATCTGAACTCAGAATGTCAACACAAACGAAATATCACCAAGCATTTCACCTGGTGTACTAATAACTCTGCCAGCTCACTACCTTTATAATAATAATAATAATAATAATAATAATAATAATAATAATAATAATAATAATAATAATAGCAGCCTATTTTTAAGTTAGAGAAGAGACTGTGTGAGTGTGTATGTATGAGAAAGAGAAGAGAAAATAAGTGTATGAGGAAAGGGAGAGAGGTGTGCAAGAAAAAGGGGAGTGTGAAATGTGAGAGACAGAGGTGTGTTTGAGAAAGAGGGGAGAGGAAGAGATGTGAAGAAGAGGGAAAATAGGTGTGTGAGAAAGAGGTGAGAGAGATGTGTGGAAAAGAAAGATGTTTGTGAAAAAGAGAGCAGAGGGAGGAGTGTGTGAGAAAGAGGGGGAGATGTAATAAAGAGGGAGAAAGAGATGTGAAAAAGGAAAAAGAGAGAAAGGTGTGTGAGAAAGAAAGGAGAGAGGTACGAGAAAGTGGGGAAAATAGGTCTAAAAGAAAAGGAGAGATGCAAGAAAAAAGGGGAGAAAGTGTGAGAAAGAAGGGAGAGAAGTGTAGGAAAGAGATGTTTGTGAAAAAGAGGGGAGCAGGAGAAGTGTGTGAGGGGGATAGAGATGTGAGAAAGGAGAAAGAGAAAGAGAGAAGTTTGTGATGAAGAGAAGAGTGAGAGAAAGACGTGAGAAAGAAAAAGGGGCAAGAAAATCTTTAATGGGGTTGGAGCAGCGGGGTAGGGGAAAGAAAGAATCCAAGAAACAGAATTTGCAAGAAAAGAAAAAAGAAAAAGAAAAAGAAAAAGAGTAACAGAAAAACATAAAACAAAAGTTCATCCCACTAAAATTCATTATTATTACAAACATGATAAATTATTGTTAAATTGTTTACTGATACGAAGACAAACTAGTGGCAGCATATCCTTGAATGATACGCCACACGCACAAAATAAAAAATAAATAAAAAAAAAAATCACTGATTTAACATCTTTACTACAGAATTGCGCAATCACACATTCCAGTTTAATAATTATATAATAATAATAATAATAATAGTAATAATAATACTAATAATAATAATAATAATGATAATAATAATAATAATAATAATAATAATGATAATAAAGGCCATAGCTTATGCCATGACTGAAATTGATATATATATAATTATTATTGTTACATACATATCTATATAAATATATATATACATATATATATATATATACATATATATATATATAAATGTATGTATGTATATTTGAAAAAAGCCTATAATTGGAATACAAGTCCTTTTAAACAATTTGCAAAATTATTAATTACATAGGTTGCATACTAGATGTAGTCCGTTGAATTTGAGTATGGCAATACGCACACTCGGTGCACTTTGGTGCACAAACTTCACATGTAACAAAGTGTTTGCATGGTATTAACGTCACAGTTCGATTCCGTTCTTTGCATACAATACATTTTCTAGAGCCAAAGTGATACAACACCTGGAAAAAAAAAAAGAAAAGAAATAAATAGATAAATAAACAAACAGACTGTATTTAGAAACTTTTCAAATAATTAAGAAATCAAAAAAAAAATTTTTTTTTTGTTGTTATTTTTACAAAGACAGATGGTTCTGGGTTCAGTCCCACTGCGTGGCACCTTGGGCAAGTGTCTTCTACTATAGCCTCGGGCTGACCAAAAACTTGTGAGTGGATTTGGTAGACAGAAACTGAAAGAAGCCCGTCGTATATATGTATGTATATATATATATATATATATATATATGTGTGTTTGTGTGTCTGTGTTTGTCCCCCCCCCCCAACATCGCTTGACAACCGATGCTGGTGTGTTTATGTTCTTGTAATTTAGCGGTTCGTCAAAAGAGACCGATAGAATAAGTACTAGGCTTACAAAGAATAAGTCCTGGGGTTGATTTGCTCGACTAAAGGCGGTGCTCCAGCATGGCCGCAGTCAAATGACTGAAACAAGTAAAAGAGTAAACAGCAAATGCCCTCACCCACCCATACTTATCTTCTGAAATCTGAAAGCAAAATTTGGAGCAAGGTTAAAATTTTCCCCCAACCTCACCCTTCAGTTGAACCCAGGTGCAGGCAGCCTTTTATGAGAAGCAAGTGGCAGGAGCTCAACACCTGAGGGCTGCACGACTAAGAATTTTCGAGGTAAATATTTCATTTAGGCATGGATTCTCGAAAAGTCTGTGGGTCAGTTTGCCCGTGACTGGTTTAACCTTTTGCCTGTCCAAAACATCATCATCATCATAGTCTTAACGTCCGCTTTCCATGCTAGCATGGGTTGGACGATTTGACTGAGGACTGGTGAACCAGATGGCTACACCAGGCTCCAGTCTGATTTGGCAGAGTTTCTACAGCTGGATGCCCTTCCTAACGCCAACCACTCAGTGTAGTGGGTACTTTTATGTGTCACCCGCACAAAGGCCAGTCAGGTAGTACTGGCAACGGCCACGTTCAAAATGGTGTATTTTATGTGCCACCCACACAAGAGCCAGTCCAGAGGCACTGGCAACGATCTCGCTCGAAAATCCTACGAAGGCAAAACGTTTTCATAATTTTCTCTTAAACGTCCCTTCTTGTTGTGAGTGATGTAAAACTTTCCTTTCATAAGTCTCAAGTTAATCAGGTTATTGAATGATGGCATGGATGCAAGATATATTTAAGGAAATATGTCCCATGCGTCACATGTGATATACAGGACAGGCAAGAGATTAAAGAAACTTAAAACACAATTTTTATCATTCTTGGCACATGTCCTCAGGCTGACACCCAAACACTCTGAAATATCCATATTAGAGCTTCTGGGGCAAATGCCAAGCAGGACAGCTTGTTTCCAAATTCTTGTCAGAGTGAATTGCGTCATGGTGCTGTTTTTCTCGCAGATGGTGCCCAACTGACCTTACTATACTGTGTAGTCAACAAAATCAAAAACAAACAATGCGCATGCATGAAATAAAAAATATAAAATGCCGACAATTTACCCATCACACCTTGTATGTATGTATGTGTGTGTGTGTGTGTGTATATATATATATATATATATATATATATATATATATATATATATAGAGAGAGAGAGAGAGAGAGAGAGAGAGAGAGAGAATGTAGAGATAAAGGGGAAGGACAGAGTAATTTTTTTTTTAACCAACAGAAAGGTGTGCAACCTACCTCATCCACATGTTTACTCTCAATTCTTAATTGCTGTTGAATTTGTTTAAGTTGTTGAAAAGCAAGGTGATCTAATTCGTTGCTTTGAGAACAGAGTGGAAAAGAATTGAGAGAAGACCCAGATTTAAGCTTTTCCACTTCCATTTGCAGTGTCTTCACACGACTTAATGCCTGTAGGTAAACAAAGAAAACAAACAATCTTTAGAAACTCTATGACGCTTACCATTAATAATCCCTGGTGCTGTAAACACTACTTCCCTTATACAAAAAAAAAGACAAAATTGAAAGTTGGGATGAATTCTTAAGATTACTCTCAACAATGTTAGTGCAGACACAACTAGAACTGAAGGTCACTGCTGAGTTTTTGACAGTTGAATAATTTATATAAGTATATACATGCATATTATATATCTGGTACCTCATCATCGAAGGCGCAATGGCCCAGTGGTTAGGGCAGCAGACTCGCGGTCATAGGATCGCGGTTTCGATTCCCAGACCCAGCGTTGTGAGTGTTTATTGAGTGAAAACACCTAAAGCTCTACGAGGCTCCGGCAGGGGATGGTGGCGAACCCTGCTGTACTGTTTCACCACAACTTTCTCTCACTCTTACTTCCTGTTTCTCTTGTGCCTGTAATTCAAAGGGTCAGCCTTGTCACACTGTGTTACGCTGAATATCCCCGAGAACTACGTTAAGGGTACACGTGTCTGTGGAGTGCTCAGCCATTTGCACGTTAATTTCACGAGCAGGCTGTTCCGTTGATCGGATCAACTGGAACCCTCAACGTCGTAAGCGATGGAGTGCCAACAACAACCCCATCATCAATTTACAGCTCCAACCAACCCCTTCTAAAATGTGAGTTGTTATGAAGCTCCACTTCAGCAAGAAACCTGTTCTGCTCTGACCCTTTTCTCATTAGTATAAATGATACAAGTTTATTAATGCTGCATTTTGCAGTAAACTAGGCTGGAAGCTGTGAGCACTTGAAGTTTCTGCTCATAAATTAGTGTGGATTAAAAGAGGTTCCACATTGTCAGTGTCTGGAAAGTCAGTGTTGTATCTGTACAATTTTTATGTTGTAAATGTATAAAGTCTATACATGACTGTGTGTACATTTATATCACTAAGGAAATGACCAATAAATTGATGGGTTGAACAAAACTCATCATTTAACGTCCGCTTTCCATGCTAGCATGAGTTGCACGATTTGACTAGGGACTGGCGAATCAGATGGCTACAGCTGGATGCCCTTCCTAATGCCAACCACTCTGAAAGCGTGGGTGCTTTATACGTGCCACCGGCACGAGGGCCAGTCTGGCGGTACTGGCAATTTTGTGATATTTAGTCTGCTATGTCATGTCACACTTAGGACTTAGCCACTCAACAATTGGAAATCAATAAACTAAGTATCTAACAAAGTATGAGGGCCAATGTAATAGACTAAAAGATGCCTTGAAAACAGTAGCTCTGCAATCTACAAAGCCACTGTCCAATGACTGACACTGAAAAAAACAAATAAACAAACCACTCACCTCATCCCTTTGTTTGGCAACAAGTTTCATTTTCCTAAGAGATTCTTCTTCTTCTTTTTTCCATGCCTCACAAGCCTGGATAGTAAACAGCATTTGGAAAGAAAAAAAAAGAAGAAAATAATCTTTTTTTTCAAAGGAGTATCTTAGAATAAAAATAACAAGTTGCATATTTTGTGATGTACAGGTCGACATAGTATAGAGTGTAAACATCTAGACACTATCATTATCTTTTCAAATCTTGCTGCTTTTTACATGGAACTTTTGGCTCTCTAAAGTAATGATTCCCAACTGTAGTCCATATAAGAATTTGTTAAAATTTATGTACAATATATTGATTACACTTCTACAATATACAAAATATCTTCATTTTTTTTTTAATACAATTCCTAATAATATTTAATTATGAAAATATAATTGGATTTTTTTTTTAAACATTGAATGTAGTGGGGCTCTGAAAGGGGTCTCAGGGAGTAGTGTCCTTGCCTTCCTGAGCTAGTTTTCCATCACATTTCTTAAAAATCATGGTAGAGGTCTTGGTTTTGGGACCACTCATGTCTAGAAACTGAGGTTGTGGGTAAGCAAGGGAATGCTCCTCATAGAAAATCCGGCTCCAAAAAAGCCTCATGATAGCAAAGGAGAATGGGCACCGGCCAGCCCAAAGGTTGGGGTGAGCTGCACCTGCCTACCTATGTTGCTGTGGCATTGAGGTAGAACTGGCAACCTCTGTTAACGGGGACAAAACCCAGATTCAAAACACTGATGATGATGATGAATGGCCAGGTAACCTTGTACTTCCTCTACAGCAAGACACCTGTTTCTTGTCTCCCTGTCTCACTATAACCTTTCGTCACCCAGGATTCACCTGAGTAAAATAGTAATCAAAGGGGTTCGTAGGTAAAAAATGGTTGAGAACCACTGCCCTAAAGCCATCTAGGTATACAAGTTGACCTACCTTTATTTGGTTGTAAATTTTGGTTTGAAAAATTTGACTTGTACACTAGAAAATATAGTAAATATGGCATTTTCACATGTAGATTAATCCTCATCATTTTGAATCCATTTTTTTCTTACTTAGGTTGGATGAATGAATGTTCTTCAGCACCATGTCTCATCACATGTTACAGACTCTCACCATTTACTTCATGAGAATGACCTGCACCACATCCTTCATTTTCAATGTCAATCTGCTATCAAGAAATATTGCACGTGTGTGCATGTGTGTATTACTGTCTCCTTACTTTGACATCACATAACGGTTGTAAATGGGTGCCTTCATCTTCATCATTTAAACAGTATCCTTCGTTTCTAATCTTCCCTGAAAAGCATGTCTGGTCATGAGGAAACATTACTTTGCCTGGAAACAGGTGACGCTTGGCAACAAGAAGGGCATCCAGCTGTAAAAATTCCATCTGATTTGTGTGAACATGGAAGATTAGGTGTTAAATGATGATAATAATCTACCTTTTGCTTGTTTCAGTCATTAGACTGCGGCCATGCTGGGGCATGGCCTTGAGGAATCTTTAGTTGACTGAATCAACCCTAGTACTTGTTTTTCTTTAAGCCTGGTATACTTATTCTATCAATCACTTTTGCTGAGCCACTAAGTTATGGGGACATAAACACATCAACACTAGTTGTCAAGTGGTGATGGGGAACAAACACAGACACAAAGATACACACACATAGATATACATACATACATACATACACACACACACACACATATATATATATATATATATATATATATATATATATATACACACACACACACACACACACACATATATGGATTTCTTTCAGTTTCTATCTACCAATTCCACTCACAAGTCTTTGGTTGGCCCAAGGCTATAGAAGACGCTTGCCCAAGGTGCAATGAAGTCAGTCTGGACCCAGAACCATGTGGTTAGGAAGCAAGCTTCTAACCACACAGCCATGCCTGCACCTATAACCTATGCTGTATATGAATAATTCAACTTAGAATGAAGAATCCAAAGTACAAAGTTTAAATATATAAATATAGTATAAACGACAAAAGTGGCTTTACCATTTATCCTTACAAATCCAATAAAATAAGTACATACAAAGCATTTGGGTTCGATGTAACCAACTAAACTCTTGGAAGCTGTACTTGAGCACTGTCATAGTCCATTGATCTGGACCTCATAAAAGAATAAAAGAGCTTGGCATATTTTAAAGAATTAAATTTAAGCAGCATACTCACAGATTTTGCTTGAACATAAGCTTCTTCCCTGCGAGTTAAATAACTGCGCAAATTCATCAATTCTTCTTTTAATTTGAACATTTCTAAAGGTTGACTATTTGTATATGATGAAGAGTATAAAGGTGAATGTGGCCCACCACCACTCTGTGGTGACATTGAATTTAGCTCAGTATAAGCAGGCATAGCAAACATTCCTGGGTTTGGTTGACTTAGGAACGCTGCAGCAGTCTGGGAAAAAGAATTAAAAAACAAAAAAATCATAAGAGATGGTCTATTTTTTTTCTTTTTTTTGCTGATACAGGAATAGGTGGAATTCTAATTTAAATATACTATATAATGCCTTTTTTTATTATTATTTTTTGGAATTTTCAGAAAATTATTACAAACTTGGGATCTTTCCTGTTTGGCTGACATGGTTAATTTCTGTTTAAATTAGTTTCATATTCAGTGTAACGAAACAATGCCATGAAAATCATTTTCACCATAAAATCACTAAATAAAGAATTATTATGTATATATATATATATATATATAGATAGATAGATAGATAGATAACAAAAATCAATTTTTACTTGATCCAATGGCTCTGCAGGAACAGTTTTTGGTTGCTGGGTCAAAGGAAGCTGTGGTATTAGCCCGGCAGGGGTTGTGCTAAAACTACCAAAGGGGGAGGTTGGTGACTGTGACAGACTGCCAATGCTGCCTCGTTGGATACCACGAGGAGGAATACTAACCGGAACAGATGTGGCTCCAAAGCAACCTGAAATAGAGAGAGAGAGAGACACAGTTTTACAGTATTTCACAAAACACACCAAGAGACAATGAATAAATATGTAAGCATGTATTTAGGAGATAGATATTGGTTAAGTGGTAAAGGAGTTCATTTCAAAAGCTTGTGGTTTTAGGTTTTACCTTATGCAAGTGTCATCTGCTATTGCCGTGGAGGGACCAATACCTTGCAGGGGAAATGTGTGTGTGTATATACATTTCTCAAAATGCAAGTGTGGGACTGCCCTGCTTGGTGTAGCTGTATGAGCAGAGGTGCCACCTCCTACAAACAAAACAGGATTGCAGGAGCACAAAGAAAATGTGAGCTGTGCAAGTCCAGAGCCAACTCCAATGCCCAACCTGCAGCAGAACCTTTTGAGCATGCAGTGGCCTGATTGGTCACAGCCAGACACCCTGACCCGTCTATTTCTCTCATGCGTTCTCCTTGGTCATTGTCAACGATGACAAACATTATTATGTATAGTTTGTGCGTGTGCATATATATATATATATATATATATATATATATATGGATGGCAGTTATGGCTTTTCCCAGTTGAGGTTGGCTGTAGGGGGCTCCTTGCCCAGTTGAGGTTGGCTGTAGGGGGTTCATTGCTTACAGCCATTGGAACGAGAGGAAGGGTGTGAAGGGTGATGTGTGCAGGACGGGAGACAGCTGAAAGAGCTTCTTGTTGGCATTGGAGCGAGAGAGAGGAGTTAAACTGGAAGTCAGGAGGAGATGAGGAGCAGCGATTTGGCCACATCTGCTGACCCATCAATGGAAGGGTGTTTACAGTTCAGGGTTGAAAAACATCTGATGAACGTTGGATACCATCTGATGACAACAGTTCCCCCTGGCCAAAGCTCCATTCACTTTGGTGAATGGAAAAAGTATCTCTTTCTAGATATCCCATAAATAATGCAGTTTTTTCAATTGCATGAACTAAAAGTTGGAGGGGGATAAGATAAACTCCCTGCATCAACTTGCTATCAAAGCAGGTAGTAGTTTTACCTTGTCCTTATTGTTAGTGCAAGTTTTGAAGAGAGCAGTCCAATTTTAACAGTTATTCTTTCAAAGCTATAATGGAAGTGACAAAGGAGCATATTTGGCATATTGTGCTTTGTAAGTTCAATAAAGGCAACAACATTTGTTTGTCATCCACAATATGCAGTCCCAATTTAAAAAAAATTTTTTCAACAATTAGAGTAACTTGAGACATATGGAAGGGAAGCTTTATATCATTCAACAACATATGAAACAAGGATTAACTAAACAAGCATGGAGGTTTCAGACAAACTTATGAAAATGCTTCGCACAGGCAAAAGGTTACTGTCCATTTCCCCATGATAGCACAAGTTGGATGAGTGCTTATTTGAGATAGGACCCTAAGGCCAACCATAAGAAAGAAGTTCTGTGCATGTGTGTGCGTGTGCGCCAAAAGTCATGCACCAAAACATTTGTATTCATTGTTATTTTATTCAAGTGTTTTTTGAAACGTGCAATGTTTATACATTGAGATTTAATCTTGGTGCATGACTTTTGCACCCCCCCCCCACACACACACAAATGGAGATGAGATCTCCGCAAGCTAGAGTGATCTGGAAGAAACAAAAGAACCTGATACAAAATGGCAAGAGAATTCTGGTGCAAAACAATTTCTCTTGTGTTCAGAACAGGAAGGAATACATTCAGTACATCCTGTAAAGCTGTTGGTGACAGGAAAAAACAACAACAACAAAAAAAAAACATAACATACACAAACTAATGATAAGGACAGGGTTTTTACTGTTGTTGTATCAAATGATGAATGATCATGAGACAATGTTGCGGTGGAGCAGAGTTGTCTGCTAGTGCAGAGAAATGAAAATGATAGTAGTTGATCTTGGCAGAATTTGAACCCAGAACATAAACAGTAGGAACAAAATACCACAAGATATTTTGCCCAAAGCTCTGATGATTCTATCAATCTACTGCCCCCCCTCCCACACAACACCCTCTGTATCTTGTGTCTCTCTTGCAGATGACACCTTGTCTACATAGTTTGAAGAACTAAACAAAGGAAGAATTTGTAAATGTGAAAAGATATGTTAATAACAATAATAATAATGGTTTCAAATTTTGGCACAAGGCCAGCAATTTTGAGGGAGGGGTAAGTTGATTAGATTGAGACCCCAACCGGTACTTATTTTACTGTCCTCGAAAGAATGAAAGGCAAAGTGAACCTCTGAATGTAAAGATGGACAAAATGCCGCTAAGTATTTTGTCCAGCATGCTAACGATTCAGCCAGATCACCGCATTAATGATAATAATGACCTTCTTAGGCCGAGGGTCATAAATTTTGAAGGCAGGGACATCTGATCTGAGTAAACTCATGATTTAACTGGGACTTATTTTTATTTACAGTCGAATGAAACGCCAAGTTGGTCCTGGCCAGATTTGAACTCAAAACATAAAAGAAAGACACTAAATACTACATACTCTACTAATTCTGTTACTGCTAAAAAAAAAAAAAAAATACTGACTTCCAACAGAGGGACAAAGCCACATATTTTAGGGCAAAAACAATTGATCATACTGCCCCACAACCCCACCCTGCCCTGCTCAACTGGTACTTATTGAGATTTGAATTCAATGTAAATTGATGAAAGCATTTAATCTAGTTCTCTACCAATTTTGTGAAGATTATTGAACAAAAGAAGTCACAAAGGCTTAATCCATAACTTGGTTTAACACTGCCACTTGGTCTTTGGGTATTTTTAGCAGAGCCCACACATTCCACTGAAAGCATTTGGACCATATCTCCTCTTTGAAGCTATCTTTTTTTGTTCCTCCCTCTCACCAGTTTTCAAATTCCTGAAGAGATTTCATGGGAACTGTACTGGTTCTTGATAAAATGATAAACAAACAGAAACCTGTAGCACTTTTCAGCAAACCCATTTTCTAGATAATTATTTAACCCTTTAGCATCTAAACTGACCATATCCAGCTAAAATATTCTATTTGCTTTGTTGTTCAAACTGGCCAAATCTGGCCCCTCACAGCTACCCTACAATGTCATTCTAAAAATAAACAACCATGTCTTCAGAATCTTGAAGCTACTAGATAATTCATGATTAATTTGAAACAATGTGAATAAAGAAACATTACAATTAACCGAACAATCTGAATGCTAAAGGGTTAATCTTTTTGTAATCGTATTTCTAAGGACACATGCTCCCACTGTGTTCCTGCGATTTTTGAAATTAGTAATTTCAAGGGGTTTTAGTACAATGACTTATTATTAAGCTCAAGCTCAGGTCAAAACAAAACATTCTTACTAAAATTATAAATAATGGTAAGTTTTAATTTAAATGTGAACATTTTTAAAATGAGAGATTTTTCATCAAAAGAACAAGAGATGGTACCTAGCATATTGGTATTGAAAGGGTTAACAAAAAAATATATATATATTTCAAATCAACATGTGGGGTTAACTGGAAAAAAAATTAGCAACACTTTTACAAAACAAGTGTTATTTTGTTAAAGAACAAGTTAAGGTGTGTGTTTGTTGAAGAGAACAAGAATGAGTTACCTGTTCCAGATAATCCTGTACTAAGAGAACTGCTAACAGAATTAGAATCCTCACGGTCCAATTCTTTATCAATACTAGAAAAGTCAAAATCATCCAGGCTAAGGTCATCAAGAGCACTACCTAAATATAGACAAAAAAAAAAAAAAAATTAGAATAGGGACGTGTAAACTTTTTTAAGCCATTTCTTATAATGGTTTCTTAATCCATTCTCTAATATCTACCTATTGTCAAAGTGAAATGGATGGAAGATTTAAGGTATCAAACTACCTGCTCTTGTGCCAGGAGATCTTACCTTATAGCAGGCATTTTGCTGTGTCTGCTGTGCAAGATTATTATTATTATCATTATCATTATTATTATTATTATTATTCTACCTGCCTCAGATAATCTAAGAGCAGAATAGAATAAGTACCATGCGTTCTTGAATCTTATTTAACTGACATACTTATTTATAAAGGCAGCAATTTAATCTTAATGATTATATAATTGTAGATACTTTATTGTTATATGACTGATTACTGTTAACATACTAATACAGTGTCTACAGAGTAACTATCTGAAGTAGATTGCTAAAATTGAAAGGAGGGACATGTTAAAACTGAAAGATGAGACATGCTGAAATTGAACTCCAAGACAGTAAAATGTACAAGGCAGTACACCAAAACGTACAAAAACAGGATGGTAAATTCAGAGATTTGAATATAGGAGCAACATGAAGTTTAAAAAAAAAAGAAAAAAAACATTCAAAAACAGGTAGAAGCACCCATGTTTCTAATAAATGAAAGAAGAGAACAAGTAACACATGCCTGAGAGAATGAGTAAAAAAAAATTTTTTTTTTTTTAAATAACAATGGAATTCTTTAAACTTTTTGTTACAATATTTCTGTTGAAATAAATTGCCTTTGATACAAATAATTTTGAAAATAAAGAATTTACTAAAGTAACTGTCATTATTGATACAGTGTTTGGAATATAAATTAAGATATTTTGAGAGAAGTTTTTTAATTTAGATCAGTTTAAGGTAGGGATTTTGTATCAAAGAACCAGGGGTAGTCTCAGGTGGGTTGGTACCAAAAGAGTTTAACCCAACATTAAAAATTACATATTTTACTTAAGAGAAAAATTATTTTTATAAATCTTATTACAAAATAAATTAATTTTTGTATAAAAATTTGTAGGATGAAGATACTTCTCAAGTCATATAGACTCACAGAGCCAGTTTCCCAATTTCTGTGGTGCATATATCCCCCACCGAATGGGATGCTCATTTTGGCCAGCTGAGTGGACTGGAGCAATGTGAAATGAAGTATTTTGCTTAAGGACACAACACATCACCTGGTGTAGGAATCGAAACCACAATCTTACGATCATGAATCCAACACCTTAACCACTAAGCTATGTGCCTTCAACATAAAAAAGTGCAACATAAATAAATTCAAATTAAAAAAGAATTTTTAATTTCGTTTTAAAATTTAAAGTTCAGAGCATATTTTCTTTTCTTGCTTTTACTAACAGAACATGGTTTCTGTGTCACAATTCAACAGATAAGAATAGGTGGGGGAAAATAACATGCACTCAGTAAGTTCTGAGAAAATATTTATTCTAAGCATCATTTAGTTATACTTGAAATTTTTTTTTAAAAAAGCATCATAAAGTTAGTAAAACAGCTTTGAATGAAATAACAGGCAACATGACATGACTTACCTACAACAGATTCAACAGTTTCACCAGGAGGGTAAAATGATGGAGCATGTGGAGACATATTTGATGTAGAAGGGTTAATAGGAGAAAGAGAACCACTAAAACTTTGATTAAAATTATGCAGTAAAACTAAATTTTGTTTCCTTGTAGCTTTTTCACTAGTATCTATAGTCAAATCATTTTCTATAGCTTGTAACTGTTGCCGAAGTTTTGCCTAGAAAAAAGAAATAAAATAAAAGAATAAGAAAATGCAAGGTTAATGTTTACATAAAATTTTAACTGTTTTGTCCTATTAATCTCAGTTTTAAATGTAAATATTGTCTGGTGCCTTGCTGTACTCAAGAAGACCCATACTATGCAGCAGAAATGTTAAGATCAATCTTTCTGGTGGCGCAAAGCACTTATGGTGGTGCCATGTAAAAGCACCCAGGACACACACTGTAAAATGGCTGGCATTAGGAAGGGCATCCAGCTGTAGAAATTAATGCCAAATCAGCCAACACAGGCCAACATTGACAATGGACATTAAATGATGAAGATTCAACCAATATTAGGAATAATAATCAATGCGGTGACATGAATCAGTGTCTAACAAATAAGTGAGAGGTAAAAAACAGAGCACAATTTTAACACTTTAGCACTGAAACCAACCACATCAGGCTTAGATATTCTACCAAGTTTCTGTTCAAACCAGCCTCTCACACCAATCCTACAAGGTCATTCTAAAAACACCATATTTTGTGCAAGTCAACATGGTATGTAATGCAAATATTCAAGCATCATCTCTATCATCCCAAATCCTGCTGCATTTCACATGGCTTTTGGTCCTTCAAAATCATCTTGGTGTATAAGTTGACTGAGCTTTTTTCAAGTGAAGGCGTGTGGCTTAGTGGTTAGGGCATTTGGCTCATGATCGTAAGGTCATGAGTTCAATTCCCGGTGACGCGTTGTGTCCTTGAGCAAGACACTTTATTTCACGTTGCTCCAGTCTACTCAGCTGGCAAAAATGAGTAGTACCTGTATTTCAAAGGGCCGGCCTTGTCACACCCTGAATCTCCCCGAGAACTACGTTAGGGGCACATGGGTCTGTGGATTGCTCAGTCACTTGCACGTTAATTTCACGAGCAAGCTGTTCCATTGATCGTATCAGCTGGGACCCTCGTCGCCGTAACCGACGGAGTGCTCCTAAAAGCTTTTTGCAGCTGTAAATTGTGGTCTGAAAAATTCAACTTGTATGCCAGAAAATGCAGCAAGCAATCACATCATTGACACCTTGAAGCTACAAGATAATGCATGTTTAATTCAAAGCAACGTGAATAAATAAGCATTACATTTGACAGTAATTTGAATGCTAAAGAGTTATATTATAGTAATTTCTTTTTGAGAAAATGCATTTAAAGAATTTAAATTAAGCTTTAATAAAGATTCAGGGGGGCTTTTTTAAGCAAAATATATAAAAAAAAAGAAAAACTCACTTGGCCTTCTTCTCGAGTTGAACTAAGAGTTCTCTGGTATTGCCCTGGACTACCATTGTCTGAGTTAATGCTACTAGAAGTACTACTTGTTCGACCCTTTCCTATAGGTTCCGGAAGTGGACTACTGGAGTGATTAGCATATCCTAAATTGTTTAACTAGAAAGGGGGGGAAAAATCAGATTATTGTCATTATCAACATTACAAATATGTAAAAATGTACAAAAATCAGTCTTATCTTAATTTCGAAAGTAATGAAGAATTTATTAGATTATATTTGGCATCATTAAACTGGTATTTTAAACTTCAATTTACAGAAAATTTTGATTAAGATCACTTCAAAACAGGCAGTTTGTATCATAGAAAAAGGGGCAGTCTCAGGCGGATTGATACCAAAAATGATCAAAGATGCTACTGCCATGATCACCACCACTGCCACTATCATTGTTGGCATTTTTATGTTCTCTTTTTCCATGCTGAGATGGGTTGGATAAGTCTTCTTGAGGCAGTGTTTTACAGCTGGACATTCTTTTCGGACACTAAACTACTTATTTTCAAGTAACATACTTTATTTGATGTCTTTGCATGCTAAACTGAACAGCAGGACAAATTGTTTATGCAGGACATAAATGCCACTGATATCTAAATGTTGTCAATGCAAAGACATACAAAGAGCCTTCTGTAATTTTCCATCAACCAAATTTCATTTTTAAGGCATTGGTCAACCCAAGGCTTTACTAGAAGACACATAGCCAGGATTTCATGTGGTTGTAAAAGGCTCTATACAACATAGCCACACTTGTCTCCTTTTCAGACAATGTACCTGGGTTTTCATTATCCAATCTATCATTCTTTTTTTTTAAGACAGTAGAGATAATGGAAATGAGATTTGTTTGACACTCTTCCTAACGCCAATCACTCAAGTGTACTGGTTGCTTTCTAGATGGCACCATCACCAGAGAGGTCACCAAGTAACTTGCAAGACAAGATCCCCTCAAGTGAGGTGGCTTTATGCCTGGTGGTCAGAGTTTAGAGCAAGATGTACATGACTACTGCAGTTGGAAAAGGAGAGGGGGGGAGAAAGAGAAGATGGTGAAGAAGATATTGAAGTACACCCTCAAATTACAGGGAAGTGAAAGGGGTACAACCTGGAGAAATACTTACTGTGTGAGAAATACTGTTACAACGTTCTTTACCAATTGGATCTGGAAGCTTTGGTGACTGGTTACCACCTATAGAATTAGAATCCTCCTGCAAAAAACCAAACAAACCAAGAATGTTCAATTCCATGTTTTAGACAAAATACACAGGTTTCAAATTTTGGCACAAGGTTAGCAATTTTGGGGAAGGGGGCGGCCACTTTACTGCCATCATATAATTGCTTTCTTAATTTTGTCTGCGGACATGTCCGATCCAGTTCCAGAGCCTGCGTCTTATTCCGTCACTGATCCTGTTGATGCCTGTTGTCGTTTCAATTGTCAGAATGACGCATGCGTACGAACAACCATGCTACATGGCAGTGAAACATGGGCTGTAACTGCTGAGGACATACGTAAGCTCGCAAGGAATGAAGCCAGTATGCTCCGTTGGATGTGTAATGTCAATGTGAATACCCGTCAGAGTGTAAGTATCTTGAGAGAAAAGCTGAACATTAGAAGCATCAGTTGTGGCGTGCAAGAGAGACGATTGCGCTGGTATGGACATGTGGTGAGAATGGAGGAGGATAGCTGCGTGAAAAAGTGCCACACCCTAACAGTTGAGGGAACCCGTGGAAGAGGTAGGCCCAGGAAGACCTGGGCTGAGGTGGTGAGGCAAGACCTTCGTACATTGGGCCTCACCGAGGCGATGACTACGGACCGAGACCTTTGGAAATGGGCTGTGCGTGAGAAGACCCGGCAAGCCAAGTAAGATCGTTGCCAGTGCCCCTGGACTGGTTCTTGTGCGGGTGGCACATGAGATGCACCATTTTGAGCGTGGCCGTTGCCAGTACCGCCTGACTGGCTCCTGTAGGATTTTCGAGCGAGATCGTTGCCAGTGCCCCTGGACTGGCTTGTGCGGGTGGCACATAAAAGACACCATTTCGAGCGTGGCCGTTTTCGTGCGGGTGACACGTAAAAGCACCCACTACACTCTCTGAGTGGTTGGCGTTAGGAAGGGCATCCAGCTGTAGAAACTCTGCCAAATCAGACTGGAGCCTGGTGTTGCCATCCGGTTTCACCAGTCCTCAGTCAAATCGTCCAACCCATGCTAGCATGGAAAGCGGACGTTAAACGATGATGATGATGATGATGATGATGAAAGAAATCTACCAAACAGTCAGAATGCCTTAAAAATTCGCCCTCTCAACTCCCTTTCTGCCCACCAGGGACTTACTGTAGATTTTCAAACTGAACAACGGTTTAACAATCTCACCAATCTTGGAGTGTCAACAAAAAGCAAGAACTAAAACAGTCCCTTCTCATTAAATAGTAACATAAATAAAAAGAAAATCCGTGAGTTTGAGAGAATGTGTATATATGTGATACAGAAAGTGTGTGTGTGTGTGTGTGTGTGTGTGTGTGTGTGTATGAGCATTTGAAGGAATGTGCATATGTATGTGTTTGAGAGAATGTGTGTTTATACATGTGCATGTGAAAGAATGTGTACTGTATTTTCCAGCATACAAGTTGAATTTTTCAGACCAAAATTCAATGTGAAATGCAGGATTCAAAGAAAAATGCAGGATTAGGAAGATAACGACAATGTTTTGGATGTTTGCACTAAATGTTTATGCTATCTACTATGTTGGTTTGTATCCTGCAAAATACGGAATATAATGGTTTGAGAAAATATGTTTGTTTGTTTGAGAAAGTGTGTACATGTGTTTGAGAAAATGTGTGCACGTGTTGGAAAGAAAGTATGTATATGTATCTTGACACCAGAACATTGTCAGAAAGCAGAGCTGCTGCAGAGATTGTGTTGTAGCTTTCTGTGCCTCATGGCATGGAGAGAACCAACCAACTACTTAACGTTCAAGAAATAAAGATAATGGTTAGTGCAGGAGATTGAGAGATTGTGCACATGTTTTGGGAGAATGTGTATACATATGTCACAAAGAATATGATTGAATGTGTCTATATGAGTGTATGTATGGAGACACAATGGCCCAGTGGTTAGGGCAGCGGACTGGCGGTCGCAGGATCACAGTTTCGATTCCCAGACCTAGCGTTGTGAGTGTTTATTGAGCGAAAACACCTAAAGCTCCACGAGGCTCCGGCAGAGGGTGGTGACGAACTCTGCTGTACTCTTCCACCACAACTTTCTCTCACTCTTACTTCGTGTTTCTGTTGTGCCTGTAATTCAAAGGGCCAGCCTTGTCACACTGTGTCATGCTGAATCTCCCCCGAGAACTACGTTAAGGGTACACGTGTCTGTGGAGTGCTCAGCCACTTACTTGTTAATTTCACGAGCAGGCTGTTCCGTCGATCCGATCAACTGGAACCCTTGTCGTCGTAACCGACGGAGTGCCACGGAATGAGTGTATGTGTTTTAGAAAATGTGAACATTCATGGGTGTACATGCTACATATCATTACTGTGTGTGCTTGACAGAGAATGCATGTGAACACATTTCAGAGAATATCAATGCATGTGTATATGTGGTAACAAGTCACATACATATTGCACTGCCCAAACACAGCCACACACACTGAACTACCAGAAAGAGAAGACAAAAGCTGAAACACACAAAATAGTTTACCTTTTGATTTTGAAGCAACATTCCTTTGCCTTCGTTATTTTCTAAATTATTACTACTTTGTGGTAAAGCGTTAGTTACAAATGCTGCTAAAGAATTATCACTTGATAAATTTAATTCTCTCTGTGCTGTCATTTCCTCTGTAAAAAAAAAAAAAAAAAAAAAATATTATAAATATAAATAAAAACATGAAGGTGCATGGTCTAGTAATTAGGGTGTTGCACTCATTAACATTCTCGTCATCATTTTAACATCTACTTTTTCATGAGTCAGAAGAAATTTGTGTAGGTGGATTTTCTACAGTTGGATGATCTTCCTGACACCAACATTCACCTGATTCCAAGTAAGGTACTATGCCCCGTGACCGGACATGTTTTCATGGAAGACTAGAAACAAAGGACACTGCTTGCATGATGGTGACATTCATTCACGACTATCATGTGAAATCAAGGCAAAGAGACAACCACACACACACACGATGGGCTTCTTTCAGTCTACCAAATCCACTCTCAGGGCTTTGATCAGCTGAGGGATGAAGTGGAAAAAAACTTGCCACACAGTGGGACTGAACCTGAGATCAGGTGGTTAGAAAACAAACTTCTTGCCACACAGTCATGCTTTGTGCATGTAGGCTAATTATTGAGAATTTTTTTTTACAGGAAAAACAAGTCCCCCCCCTCCTTTTAATTCTCTCATTCACACACTATCCTAGCTCCATGATATCTCATTAGTGTACCAGATAAACACACCATTTACTTCTACTACCACTTACTTTCTATTATCTGACAGCTTCCTACTTGCAAGCTATCTCTTTAATGAAACAGCAAATAAAAACAGTTAATTATTACATGCAGATTGTTATTATTATTATTATTAAAGACTAATAAAAAAAAGAAAAGAAACAATTATAGTGATGTACATATAAAAGTGATGCAGTTGAAAAATGGTATTTGTTGGTAATGGAAGGTGAAGGAAAGAAGGTAAGTCATAGTTAATTTTCCTCTCAATTCATAATAGAACAACTTTGTCTCACACAATCAAACATTTATAGTACATAATCATTTCAATTATCTGGACATTCTTCAAAATAGCTAAGTATAAAAGAAACACAAAGGGAGGTTAAGCTTCAAAAAACAACTTGCATTGCAAAGGAAATAATGCTATCTGATAATAATGGATAATGCAAAGTTTTTTTTTATGTAAGTACACACACACCTTTTGTTGTTTGTTGGCCTTTTCAAAGAGTGCCATTTATATATATTATACACATCTAGCATGGAAAAACAAACTTGAAAATGTTGATGGTACACACACACACACACAATCATCAACATCATCATCATCATCATTTAACATGCATTTTTCCATGCTTGCATGGGTCAGATGGAATTTTTTGCCCCAGCAGATTTTTTCCACAGCTGGATGTCCTTCCTGTTGCCAACCCTCGCCTATAACCAGGTAAGGTGAATATTTCCCCCATGACCAGACATGTTTTCATGGAAGACTGGAATGAAGGACACAGCCCTCGCTTTCAAAATTCAAGCTGGAGTTTTTATCACTTTTCTTCCTTACTACAACTAGATAAAATTCATGTAGGGCATGGTCCATTTCATGAGCTTCTGTACCTTCCATCTACCCAGTTTCATTCACAAGGCTTGGATCAGTATCAGGGTATGGTAGAAGACATTCATTCAAAGAACTGTGCAGTGGGATTGAGCTTAGAATCACATAATCGCAGAGCAAAACTGCACAGTTTAAGCTTGCAGCCATGGCCAATGAAGTGGACTCTGTGGTCACTCAATTTATTAGAAATAGCAGCTAAATTCTTCCAAATGACATCTTGAATAAAGATAGGTTACATTAGATACCTAAACTGAGAGACCCCTAAAAGGCAGGATGGTCACAGCTGGAATACCAAGTAGGATGTGTAGGGATACATGCACAAACCTAGCAATGGATTTAGAAGTTAAGAGGTAGGCTTTTAAGTCCATATGAAATATTGTAATTATACATGTAAAAAAAAACAATAAAAATATATTTTAAAAAATATACTTACGTTCAACATGTGCAAAAGCACAAAATGACCCACGAGGGCAAAAACTATTTTGTACCATATCATTACATTTTGTTGATTTATAAATCTGCAACAGAAAATCAGAAAATTCTTTGTAAATATAAGAGACAGGGTAAAGCTTCAGCTACAAATACATTTTAAAACCAACTGTGTGTCTTGATAGTTTTTCTTTCTTGTTTGTAAAGTCAATCACATGTGTGTGTGCGTGTGTGTGTGTGTGTGTGTGTGTGTTCTTTTACTTGTTTCCATCACTGTATTGTGTCCTCTATGGTAAGGGGTACAGCCTGAAAGAGGTTTACTCGATCAGATCAACCTCAGTACTTATTTTACTGGTTTCTTTTTACAAAGCTGCTGAGTGAGAGGTGGCTGTGAGATAAGAAGCTTGCTTCCCAACCACATGGTTCTGGGTTCAGTTCCACTGTGTGGCACCTGAGGCAAGTGCCTTCTACTATAGCCTCAGTAATGCTTCAGCTCCAGCGTTTAATACTCAGAGGAAGAGAGGCTGGTAAAAAAGCCAAACTTACTATCTTTAATTTGGTTTCTGAGTCCATCCTCACCTCTGGTCATTAATGACCAACAACCAAACGAGAATGATTGCAAAGCTCTGGTACTATGGATATGTGATTAAAGTATCACAGGAAAGAATAACAAGATGGATACTTCAAGCGGAGCCAACTGGCAGGAGACTTCGGAGTAGACCAAGAGCAAGACGGTTGGATAACATCCAGTCTCAGTTGGTCACACTTGGGAATCGAGCCAAAAAATCTAATGACAATTGCTTCTGATAGGATCCTCGAAAGAAGGTACATGAGGACTCTACCCTTAAGACTTACCCAAGAAAAGAGGGTGGAGAAGACGGAAGGATGTATGAAAATGCTAATTTCCTATAATATGGAGATTAAATTGTTGTTGTTGTTGCCGGCACTCCGTCGCTTACAGCGTCGAGGGTTCCGGTTGATCCGATCAACGGAACAGCCTGCTCGTGAAATTAACGTGCAAGTAGTTGAGCACTCCACAGACTCGTGTAACCTTAACGTAGTTCTCGAGGATATTCAGCGTGACACAGTGTGACAAGGCTGACCCTTTGAATTACAGGCACAACAGAAACAGGAAGTAAGAGTGAGAGAAAGTTGTGGTGGAAGAGTACAGCAGGGTTCGCCACCATCCCCTGCCGGAGCCTCGTGGAGCTTTAGGTGTTTTTGCTCAATAAACACTCACAACGCTGGGTCTGGGAATCGAAACCGCGATCCTATGACCGCGAGTCCACTGCCCTAACCACTGGGCCATTGCGCCTCCACGGAGGTTAAATTACTGTAATGGTTAAGTACCTATTTGCATTTCATTCAAAACATGTTCAGAAAATGGTTAGAAAAACAGTAAGTCCCTACCTCTGGATGAAACTGTTGTTCAGTTCTAGTGTGACAATAAGAACAATTATCTCCATTTTCACATTGAGCAGGGTCTCCCCAATCATCACCATGTTTAACATTAGGACATGGCGTTGACCTGCAATATATATGGAAGTTATTAATTTAGAATGAATAATTATAAAACACTGAAATAGAGAAACAATGAATGAAAGAACAAAAAAAATTATAAGAATTAAAAAAATAGTTAAAATACAATATAAACCTGGCATGGACAACCTTTTTCGAGAAGCATGCCAATAAGTAAGTCCCACAAGCCAGTTTGTTCAAAACTGCTATAAACTTCCCCTCAAAATTCAATGTTTATTTATGTTCCAAACAGATTAACAATGACAAAATTATTTTACTAAATTCTTTATTATTCCCAAATTTAATCGAAACAGAAAAATCAATGTACTTCAACAGAAATATACCAATGAAAGGATTAAATAATAAAATTCGACCCTGGAAGGATACCAATATTTGATGTGTTTTTAACATGTCTCAATGAAATAAAAGTTGAAGAAAAATTTGTTATAAGCAATGGAAGTAATATTAATTCAAAGTTTGTGATCCATATGCATACTTCAAGTGTTTACATGTTGAAAGACTTCAAAACTGTGTTATCTTTATAGATATATGATGTTAGAGACACAGAAAAATATTAGCAATAGGTCAAGATTGCTGAGCATTGGTGGTGAAATTGCTGGATCTAGATTTCTGCTTGTTAGCTCAGAAGCAGTAAATATCCATGTCACCTTACGTCAAGCGAACATCAGCTGCAAGCTGATATGGTTAAACAGTGATTGAAAGGTCACTGTTGTCACATTTAGCTGGCTGGCAGAACAAAAATTCATTAATAGTGATGGAAGCAATATTGGTTAGAAATTAGCAATCTGTATACATACTTAAAAATGTATGTATGTTGAAAACCTTCTAAACTGCAGCGTTCATCTTGAATAAGTATTTTCTACAGATATATAATGTTAGAAACACAGAAAAATATTAGCAGCAGGTGAAGGTTGCCTGGTATTAGTACTGAAATTGCTGGATCATGATCTCTGCTTGTTAGCTTCAGCAGCAGCAAATAATCCATGTCATCTCATGTCATGCAAATATCAGCTGCTAGGTGATCTAGTTAGACCAATGGTTCTCAATCATTATTTTATCTATGGACTCCTATCACCATTATTCTATTCTGGTGGATCCCATTTCCATTCGATGTTTAAAAACAAGTTTTATAGATGCTTCTTTCAAAATTCCTATTTAGTTATTCACACATTAGCTTGCATAGGTTGAACTATGTAAAGTGTTTGAGAAAAAAATTTTAGCTGCTTCTTGCAACAAACAAACACATCTAAATCAGAACTTTTTCAAGGATCCCCAATTTATATTTTGCTTATGTGGACCCCCAAAAATCTTATATGGAGACCCTGGGGTCACATGGACCGTTTGAGAACCAATGAGTTAAATAGTAATTGAAAGGCCACTGGTGTCGCATTTAGCTGGCAGGCAGAACAAAAATTCATTAGAACCAACAGAAGCAATATTAGTTCAAAATGAGTGATCATCATCATCATCATTGTTTAACGTTCCCTTTCCATGCTAGCATGGGTTGGACGATTTGACTGAGGACTGGTGAAACCAGATGGCTACACCAGGCTCCAATCTGATTTGGCAGAGTTTCTACAGCTGGATGCCCTTCCTAACGCCAACCACTCCGAGAGTGTAGTGGGTGCTTTTACGTGCCACCGGCACGAAGGCCAGTCACACAGTATGGCAACAGCCACGCTCGAAATGGTGTATTTTACATGCCACCTGCACAGGAGCCAGTCCAGTGACACTGGCAATGAACTCGCTCGAATGTCTTTTCACGTGCCAGGAAGGTGACGCTGGTAACAGTCACGCTCAAATGGTGCTATTTTATGTGCCACCGGCACGAAAGCCAGACAGCTGGTGCTCTGGCAACGATCACGCTCGGACGGTGCTTAGTGATTTACTGGTACTGGTGCCATCACGATTTCGCTTATATTACGTATATGTTGAAAGCCTTCTAAATTGTGGTACTCATTGTGAGAAAGTATCTTTTATAGACATATAGTGTTAAAAGCATTGCAAAGTATTAGCAGCAGGCGATGGTCGCTCAGCATTTAAATTTGAAAGGCTACAGAAGAATATGTTGACTGGACATTTGTTGAATATAGAACATTACGATTATGTGAATCAAGAAAGCAGTTAGGAATTTTACACATCGCCCCATCCCTAGCCATAATAGGTTAGCCAGGCCACAAGGCAAAATGCCTACGATATTTGTAGATTCTCCTCCCAGAGTAGTGAAAGAGATGAAGTCGATGCCAAGTTTAAACATCTGCTGCAAAAATCAATGGGTAAGGAGTCTGGTTGAAATGATTAGAACAGAACCTATTTTTCAATGCACGTCAGTGCAATCCATGTGTGTGTGTGTGTGTGTGTGTGTGTCTGTGTATGTATTGGAATGATTGTTTTTACAGTTCAGATTAACTTCCTTACAACTATAAACAGAGAAAAAGCCTGTGAGGAAGTTTCTGCAAGGTCTCTCAAGATGCTAGAAATAGCAGCTGTACATGCGACCACCATCTTGTTACAGCTGAAACATGATACACAGATGTACGGCTCACTTAATGGGACAGTGATTGTATCACATGCCCACTTATGATTGCATCTAACCACACATTCACATTACTGTCGCCTCTAACCACATAGTGACCCACAAATTTACTTTAAACTTCACACATCAAACTCTAATAACCTACTTACTATTATTTTTAAGTACACACTGTATCATATAACATTTAATGTTACAAAAAGCCAATGTAAAAGCCTCAGGCATTTGATCCGCTAGAAATAACAACTGAAACCTCATCCTAGCATGTTAGGAAAGGACATGCAAGATAATGTAGTCATACATGCCTTTAAAACGATGGGATGGTCATGGTTGGAACACCAGAGATCATAAGTCTGATTGATCAGGTCTGATCTGGAACTGTACAGTTGAATGCTGTAGTTCAATGATATTGCCACCTATTCATTGCGCTCTTGAGCAAGGAGTGTATAACACAGCTTGCTCTAGTTTGTATATCTTGCCTTAAAACAGGTTCTATTGTTACTTAATGGTTGAGTGGTTAACTTTTAAAACTGCATCCAGTAACCGAATGTTTTGTTTAAAAAAAAAAAAGAAAGCAACATTATTACACCCACAGGAACAATACGTCTGTAAATAGCAAAGGTCATGAGAGAAACTTTTCCTTCTGACTAATACACCAAAAATATAAAAGGAAAAAGCCCAAAATCTTGAAGAAAACTAAGCAGGAGATATCATCATTGTTTAACCCTTTAGTATTCAGATTACTCTGTCAAATGTAAAGCCTGTTTAATTACATTGTTTTAAATTAATTGTACAGCATCTTGTAACTCTGAGATTTTGATGATGTCCCTGTTTATTTTTAGAATGACTTTGTAGGATAGGTGTGAGAGGTCAGAGCTGGCTGGTTAGAGCATAAAACAGGAAGATAATTTTGGCCTGATATGGCCGGTTTAAACACTAAAGGGTTAACGTTCACTTTTCCATGCTTGCATGGGTTGGACAGAGTTTTGAGGCAGATTTTCAACAGCTGGATGCTCTTCCTGTCACTAGCTTCTATCTGTTTCTAAGCAATGTAATATTTTCCCAGTGGAGGCGCAATGACCCAGTGGTTAGGGCAGCGGACTCGCGGTCATAGGATTGCGGTTTTGATTCCCAGACCGGGCGTTGTGAGCGTTTATTGAGCGAAAACACCTAAAGCTCCACGCGGCTCCAGCAGGGGATGGTGGCGAACCCTGCTGTACTCTTTCACCACAACTTTCTCACACTCTTACTTCCTGTTTCTGTTGTGCCTGTAATTCAAAGGGTCAGCCTCGTCACACTGTGTCACGCTGAATATCCCCGAGAACTACGTTAAGGGTACACGTGTCTGTGGTGTGCTCAGCCACTTGCACGTTAATTTCACGAGCAGGCTGTTCCCTTGATCGGATCAACCGGAACCCTCGACGTCGTAAGCGACGGAGTGCCAACAAATATTTTCCCATGGCCAGACATGTTCTTGCAGAATATTGGAAATGAATGACACTGCTTGTATGACAGTGACACTCATTTACAACTATTACACGATGTCAAGACAAGGAGACATGAACACACACATGTGATGGGCTTCTTTCAGTTTCTGTCTACTAAATCCACTCACAAAGCTTTGGCCTGCCCAAGGCTACAGCAGAAAACATTTACCCAAGGTGCCATCAGTGGGACTGAACCCAGAACCATATAGTTGGGAAGCAAACTTCTTACCACACTGCCACACCTACGCCTGGCAACATTTTAATGTCAACAAGAAACGGCAGGTAATAACTCAGCAGATCCAGTAAAAGTTTTGAACAAAACACCAAGTAACATTTAGTTCTGCCCTTTTAATTTCTTCCTAAATTAGAAACCTGTCAAGGTCAACTTTACTTTTCATTATTCATTTACATTATTTATTCATCCATCCATTCATCCATATTTTCCACCCACTATTCCAGGGAAGCATGTGGGGTTAGATTCCTCAGGCATTTCCTCCATAGGGTCCCATTAGATGCAACTATCAATAGACTTTCTGACTGGATTCCTAAGTGTGACGAACTGAGGCTATGAAAAAGCTATTCATTCATCATCATTTAATAGCCATTGTGCTGGTGCCATGTTAAAAGCACCCAGAACACTGTATGAAATGGTTGGTTTTAGGAAAGGTATTCAGCTATAGAAACTATGACAGAACAGAAAATAGAGCCTAGTGCGGGCCCCTGGTCTTAGCAGCCCCAGTTAAACCATCCAACGCACGCCAGCATGGAAAACAGACATTAAATGATGGTGATGATGATGATTATTTTCCATGCTGGTATGATTGGATGGTTTGACAGTATCTGATGAGCCCAAGGACTGCATCATACTCCAGTGTTTCTTTGGATGGTTTCTATGGCCAGGTGCCCTTCCTGATGCCAATCACTTCACAGCCTGTACTGGGTGCTTTTTTTTTGCACTAATGAGGTTACCATGCAGCACTAATGAGGTTACCATGCAGTTTGCAAGACTATGAACATTGATTGGAAGGGAGGAGCTTTATGCTGGGAGAATGAGTTGGGAGGGATAAAGTATGAGAGAAAAGGATGGAGCAGAACATTTTTTGGCTGTAGAGGAGTGACATGACTGCTGTAAAGGAGAAACCGACTGTTTCCTCTCCACTCCACCCACCCCAGTCTATGCACAAGAATGTGTAGAAGTCGAAAAAAACTTACCTGTATCGGAACTTTTTAGGACTTCTTCTTCTATCCCTAGAATTATGGAACTGAGGACAAGCGTAGCCCTGTCGACAAAGTCGTGGTGGCCGCTTACATTGTTCAGTTTTATAATTTGCTAAAACATATCCTGTGTCTGAAATGTAGAAAGAAAAAGAAAAAAAAACAGCATTTAGTTTTTCAGTCTTGCTAATTGTCAGTAGCAAATTACATATTGAGATGGCTGTGTATTGTGTATGTACTGTATTTTCTGGCATACAAGTTGAATTTTTCGGACCAAAATTTACGGTCAAAAAGAATAGGTCAATTTATACATGAAGACAACTTTGGAGAACCAAAGATTTCATGTGAAACACATCAAGATTTGTTGGAGAGATGGAGATGATATTTGAATGCTTACACAACATGTTTACACTATATATTACATTGACTTGTATGCTGGAAAATACAGTAAGTATGTGAGTGGGGCAGATAAGTCAGACAATATGAATTAAGAAATTAGTAATTCACTAACGAAACTTCAAGCCAAGGGAGCCTCTAAGTGGTCACTCAACCTCCTAAAAATAGCAGTAAACAATATTGAGCTTTAAATAAGTGTTTATGCCAAAATTTGATGACCACAAGCATAGCTGCTAAGTGCTTAACAAGTTCATTGGATTTAATCCCAATACCTAGGGATTAAATGTTTGCTATCATAACCACAGGTGGAGCAATACCTTCTCAGGAATTTTGTAGATGGAGACTGAGTGGTCCACTGTGCGTGTGTGTATTAATGTTTGTTGTTATGTTCAGTTATAATAAAAACAAGTTTTCATTAATTTGATGGGTTACTTGGTATTTTTGGAGAGTACAAATTTATTATTCTTATACAAGAATGATGTTGACAGTAACTTTGAAGTCACTATCAACAACATTCTTGTATAAGAATAATAAGCGTGCATGCACACACACACACACACACACACACACAGTACCAGACCAATGGTACTGCAAGCTTTGGACCAGAAGTATCTTGGATTTCTGGATTTTCTGCAGGCAGTCTAAATTTATAGTTAAAATACAAAATAAACTAAAACTATGTAAGTAAAGAGCTAAATAGTATTTCTCAGATTCAAATTAATACATTCTTGCCTTCATGCGGGTGACATGTAAAAGCACCCACTACACTCTCTGAGTGGTTGGCGTTAGGAAGGGCATCCAGCCGTAGAAACTCTGCCAAATCAGATTGGAGCCTGGTGTAGCCATCTGGTTTCACCAGTCCTCAGTCAAATCGCCCAACCCATGCTAGCATGGAAAGCGGACGTTAAACGACAATAATGATTAAAAGCAGGCTGTTTGATTTATATCATACTGTACCATGTATACACTATAATATTTATAGGATGATAATTAAATGGAAAAAAAAAGTAAAGAACCTGATTTTTATGTAACAGATACATAATTAATACACTTCTAAAGCAGTTAATGTTTAATCTTTATATATCCACTTTAAAAAAAGTGAAGAACGAAACATTTACTTAGCACAGTGGTTCTCAGCTGGGGGTCCATACAACAAAAGAGAAGATTGGGGGTCCACAATAGTATTTTAAGAGATCCTGGAAAAATTTTGCTTTAGAGGTATGTAGTGGACAGTGAGGTTTTTCTCTCTGACATTTTACATAATTCAACCTACACAAATTAATGTGTAAAAAACAAAATAGCAATTTTGAAAGAAGTTACTATAAAACTAGTTTTTAAACATCAAATTGCTATGGGAGTCCACCAGAATAAAATAGTAATCAAAGGGGTTCATAGATAGAAAATGGTTGAGAACAGTTTTAGCACATATGTTAACCAATTTCAAAAACAGGCTCCATTTACTCAAAATAGTGTACAATATATTGCATGATACTGTGCAGTATTCCCAGATTTCTGAAAGCCAGATAAAAGATCCAGTATTGAGTACATATATGTATGTGTGTGCCATAAAGCAAATAGGTATAAACCAGAAAATCTTTAAAATGTGTTTTTGGATGAAAATCCCTTCCTAGTGTGATGTTTGTCAACCAGGGAGGACATTGTGATCTTTGTCACTTATATGCCATGGAAACCTGGTAACCAGCCCTATGAGTCCTAGGGAGTGAGACAGTAATATCCAGGGATTGATGATGAAGATGATAATGGTGCTATTTGTTGTGCCTGAGTGAGTAGCACAGAAAATCTATAGTCAATCTGTATCATCACAAATGTAGCAAACCAGTGACTGGCCTGTTGGAAATTATTGTAATTAATGACACTTTCTTCAACAAATATGATATAAATGAAATGAGTTTAATTAATTCTGTTGTCTCATACATTTTCTTTTGGTACTATAGCCCTCTCACTTGCTCGCCAACCAACGTAGAACTCAAAGGTTACAGGCTAAATCGATGCCAGTATGGAAAAAAAAATTAATACAAAACCAAAGATAAAGACTCAAGGAAGCTTCTATATGGTCACTCAACTTGTTAGAAATAGCAGTGTAATCTACGTCAAAAATCACATGTTGGATAATATGGTACAAGAGAAAAAGATGGGATGATCATAGCTGGAATGTCTTTGAGCAATAGGTCTGCTTAATCAGGCTTAACTGGGGTTAAATAACAATATTTAGAATCGGGGATAATGGTAACTATCAACTTTTACCAAAGTACCAACTAAAAGTTCGTGAAAGACCATCAAGAGAGCTTCTATGTGGTTGCTTAAACTTGCTATAAATAGCAGCCAAATGCTTCCTCAAATCCCTTACAACATACTGTTTTGAAAAAGGAAGAATATTCTTAAAAAGACAGGATGTATCAATCAGGGTTAACTTAGGGTGAACAGCTACAGTTCCTAAGTCACAGGACTGCAGAAAGCAGTCATCTAACCTGGTAGAAATAGCAATGAAATCGTTCCAAAATCATATCTTCATCTTAAAAAAGGGATGAAAAGTTTATGAAGCTTTCTCAATTCTATATTTAGAATTTCTTTACTTTGCAACATTTTTAGAGTAATGGTTATGGTGGAATGGACTGTCCATGTCTAAGGAATGTGCAAGTATGAGATAATGTTCTTGATATATGTATAGGGATTGAGTTTATGCTTTTGTTGAGGAAGTAAGATCAAACTGTCATGTAGAATACTCTTTATATATTCTATATACTCTTTTACTTGTTTCAGTCATTTGACTGCGGCCATGCTGGAGCACCGCCTTTAGTTGAACAAATCGACCCCAGGACTTATTCTTTGTAAACCTAGTACTTATTCTATCGGTCTCTTTTGCCGAACTGCTAAGTTACAGGGACGTAAACACACCAGCATCGGTTGTCAAGCGATGGTGGGGGGGACAAACACCGACACACAAACACACATACATATATACGATGGGCTTCTTTCAGTTTCCGTCTACCAAATCCACTCACAAGGCTTTGGTCGGCCCGAGGCTATAGTAGAAGACACTTGCCCAAGGTGCCACACAGTAGGACTGAACCCAGAACCATGTGGTTGGTAAGCAAGCTACTTACCACACAGCCACTCCTACACCTATATATATACACACACACACACACATACATGCATGCATACAAGGAGAGAGACTACAATGTTAATTAGCAAGTGATTTAATTACTATAACAAGGTTTCGTGGGTGTGTTTCATTTCTGACTAGCAACTCAGCTCTTTATACAATACTAGCAGAGATACCGAGCTTTGCCCGTGTCACATGGAATTGAAGAATTAGACTTTTCTTTTATATTTTCTCAAACGAACTGGAATACCTATGATTCGAATTTCATCAAAATTGCAGATTATGAATTTTAATGACGGTTCTTTCCCTCTTTACACGCCCTAACAAAATTTCTAATCATGACATATTTATCCCATACCACTCATCTTTATACACAGATTCCAAAATCCAAATCTTATGAAACCTATTCAAAGGTTTTTGCTCCTGAAAAATGGAGCACATGGAACTCTAAAATGTGGGAGTTAAGGGGCGTATTGGGGGGTGGGTCTTAAAGTCAACCAGAGAAGTTGAATTGTTGGGAATCTTTTTAACTTAGGTCTTATATCTATTGTTCAAATTTCTTTGAAATCGGAAATATATGTATGTTCACTGGGTTTGTAAAAGAGAGCAAAGCTACAGGAAACCAAAAGACGAATGATCACAATAAGCAGTCAGGTACCCTACCCTACTCATTACCACTCCCCAATGTAGGATTCCTCACCATACAGGTGATGGGCACAGCTGTAAGATGCATTATGGATCTATAGCAATTGGAAGGGTGTGACTCAACTCAAATAAACAACTGTGTGACATGAGGGCTAAGGGGAAATGAAAATGTCACCTCTGGAGTTTGCCAATATATATCAATATCTATAAAACACAAGATGTTTGTGTGTGTGTGTGTGTGTGTACGTGATGTGGGTTATGCACGTCCACAAATTAGCACGCACGTCGCTCCAATTTTAGGAGGACATTGTTCATGACCCTATCTGTGTTTTTGTCAACTTTTTCTCACAGAGGCACCCGCGTATAGCTGTAAAAATCGATAAACTTTTACCAATTTTGAAGTTTGTTGACATGGCGAAGTCAAATCTGTGCGTACGCGCGTGAAGGAGAGAGAGAGAAAGAAAGAAAGAGAGGGAGAAAGAAAGAAAGAGAGAGAAAGAAAGAAAGAGAGAGAAAGAAAGAAAGAGAGAGAGAAAGAAATAGTGTGTTTGTGACAAGGGGAGAAACAGAGTGTTTGCCAATCGTCTAAAAAAAAAAAATGAAAAAGTGGAAGAGGGAGACAAAGCGGCGAAGGAAAAAAAAATTTCTCTCACCAAGACAGCGTCTAACAAAAAAAAAAAAAAAAAGGAACGAACAAGCGGAAGAGGGAGACAAAGCGTATTACGAAAGAAAATGTAGCTAAGGAAGACAGAGTAAAATGCATTTATTTTCTTGAACATGAGATATAGTTTCAAATATAAGATGTTTTTGAAAGACACTATATTCTATACTAAGATTATATATACTTTCTCACACAACAATTCAAATATATTTATTTTAAATCATTTATTTATTTTAAATCGTTCATCTTTCTCCCACCCCCCTCTCACTCTCACACATACGCACATATACTACTTTGGGAGCGAAAGAGCTTTGTTTATATTTCACAACTATGAAACAAAAACGTATGTAACAATTTGTCAGTCACCCCCCCAACCCGTTTTTCGGACCACAAAAAGGGTTTGGTAATTTTTCAGATTAACACCCGCACGATTTCCACTAGGGTGTTACGGTTAGGATTAGGATTAGGGTTAGGGTTAGAGTTAACATAGAAGGGACAGGCTCCTTATTTTTTGGTTAAGGTTGTTGGTAAGCTTTCCTAAGTTACTCCAAACCAGATCCCCAATGCAAACCTTCAGATCAACCTTCTCCTATGCAGATCTCTAATGCAACATTTAAAAAAAGAATCAATAAGTGAAAATAACCAATAAACTGATTCCTTATGGGATTTCCCAATCAAATTGCCAGCAAACCATTTTCAGCCAAACCAATTTCAACGGATTTCGCTCAAATCTGATGTCGATGTTACTTATTTTGGTTTGAAATAAAGCACTTAATCATTTAATAATCCTAGCTTAATCCCGAGCAGCGCCGGGTTATACTGCTAGTATATATATATGTATATATATATATATATATATATATATATATATATATATATATATATATACGTATGCCTGTATATACCTGAGATAATAGTTTCACTTTAGTAGTTTCAGTATTAATACAATACTGAAATAGTGGAAGAGATAAGAGATTGCTCTGGGCCTGCATTAGGTAAGAAGTTGAAAATTTTTTTGGCCCATGACACTACATGGATCTAAGTAAGGCATGTGTAAAATCTGAATGGAATCAGTTGTGTAGTTCTTGAGTTTTAGAGATTCACACACACACACACACACACACACACACACACACACACACACACACACACACACACATTCTCATCTAAATAGAGTGTGTCTATCAGTTATATAACAGATGGGCTATATACTTTATTATTCCAGTCAAACACTAATTGCTTTTGGGCACTGAACCTACTGAGAAGAACTGGTAGATGGACATAGTGTGAGAGGCTGTCATATATATATATATACATATATGTGTGTGTGTGTGCATGCATACGAATGTTTATGTTCCATATGAAACTGTTTGAACAAAAATGGTGACACTAAACTGACATTCCTTGCAGCCGTTGCTAGCATGGAAAAAAAATGGACCAGCCTTACAGAGGGAATTCAAATTGACAACAGCATGGTAGGTAAGGCAATCAAAAGCATAAGGGAAGGGAAAGCTGCAGATCCAGCAAGGATAGCTGTAGAGATGCTCAAAATATCTGGTGAGGTAGGGTCCTAGATTACCACCTAGATAGTCAAGATATGCAAGAAGCAATCATACTCAATGACTGGTGTAGCAGTACCATAGTGAACTGCTACAAAGGCAAAAGAAATGCCTCAAAGATAAGCAGTTATCCGGTTTCACCAGTCCTCAGTCAAATCGTCCAACCCATGCTAGCATGGAAAGCGGACGTTAAACAATGATGATGATGATGATGAGAGCAATCAAATTACTAGATCAGGTTATAACAGTCAGAGATAGAAAGAGAGAGAGTGAGTTATAGCACAAGTGATTCACGACAAGGTAGACCTAGATGAGGTGTAGTGTAGTTTTTTTATGTTTGGAAGAGGTACCACAAATGCAAACTTCCTAGTGAGGTAGAAGAAATACATAGCCTAGAGCAAACCATTATTCCTGGCCTTCATTGACCTGAAGAAGGTGTCTGACAAGGTACCATGCACAGTAATCTGGTGGTCACTAAGAAAACCAGGTGTTGATGAATGGCTTGTGAGAACTGTACAAGCCATGTACAAAGATGCAGTAAGTAACGTGAGAGTCAACAACAACTTCAGTGAGGAATTTAGCATGAGGGTTAGAGTTCATTAAGGCTCAGTCTTCAGTCCCCTCCTATTCATTGCAGTCTTTCTGGCCATCACAGAAGTTTAAGACTGGTTATCCATGAAAACTTCTATACACTGGTGATCTAGTACTTATAGCTGATTCTACAGGAGAATTAGAGAAGAAATTCAAGGCATGGAAGCTAAACCTAGAATCAAGAGGTCTTAAGATAGTCTTAGCAAAGATGAAGATTTTAGTATGTAGGAAAGAAGACAAGACACTGGTAGCTTCAGAGAAATGGCTTTGCTCAGTATGCAGAAAAGGAGTTTGTATAAATTCCATACACTGTACTCCATGTAAGCTACAAACACACAAATGATGTAATGGAATCACAGGCAGACTGGCAGAAAACATAAGCTTTATATGTGATAGATGTATTGGAGCAGCATGTACTATGAACACACCAGAAATAGACTCTTGAATGCCTGAATGGCTTACTAGAAGTAGTTGATAGCTTTTGCTACTTAGGAGATATAATCAACAAGGGAGATGGTTGTTCTGAAAATATAAGTAGCCAGAGTAAAAACAGATTGGAGAAAAGTTCAGAGAGCTACTACTGCTGCTGGCAACAAAGGTCTTTTCCATACAAAGTAATGACAGATTATATAAAGCTTTTGTTAGAACTGTAATGCTGAACGGTAGTGATACATGGGCCTTCAAAGTAGAGGACATGGAAAGATTAGAAAGAAATAAAGTGAGCATGTTCAGTTGGATGTGCAATCTTAGTGTGCATGAGTGACATAGGATATATGTGCTGTGAGAAAAACTGGGAATAAAAGGAATCAGATGGAGTGTGCAAGAAAGAAGACTGGATTGGTATGGACATGTGATGTGTACAGATGATGACAGCTGTATAAAGAAGTGGCACTCAATGCGAATGGAGCTTGCAGAAGAGGGAGATCCAGGAAGACATAGGACAAAGTGGTGAAGGCTGATCACAAGACATCTGCTACTCTTCCACCCACAGAGCAACATGAAATGAAGTGTTTTGCTCAAGAATACATTGTGCTGTCCAACCTGGGAATCGAACCCATGATGTAGCAATCATGAATGTAACACCCTAACCACTCCTGTATTCATCCCAAGTTAGTCATGGCAACCAAAGTTCCAGTACTCTACTTAGCAGCAGCAGGAGAGAGAATGGGCCCTCCCAGGTCATATAGAGAGTGATAGAGAAAGTTTAAGTGCACAGGACCTGCCCAAGGTATGTATATACTAAGCTATGTTTATACAAACATACCAGCTGGTTCACACCAACTAAAGTATATATACCGATATACATAGTTACAGACAAGGCAGTGAGCTGGCAGAATCGTTAGCATGCTGGCCGAAATGCTTAGCAGCATTTTGTCTACCGTTACATTCTGAATTCAATTTCCGCCGAGGTCGACTTTGCCTTTCATCCTCTCGGGGTCGATTAAATAAGTACCAGTTATGCACTGGGGTCGATGAAATCGACTTAATCCCTTCGTCTATCTTTGTTTGTCCCCTCTATGTTTAGCCCCCTGTGGGCAATAAAAAAAAAATATATAGTTACAGATATTTTAGTAAGCCCTTCTGAAATCTTGATTATATTGAAAATTACTCAAATCATGAAGGAGCCATCTACTTGTTAGAAATATTAACATGAAAGAACTAATTACTAGATAATAAGCAAAATAGAATATATTACTGCATTAACCCATTACATCCCATAATTCTATTAACTGGAATTTTTTTATGAAACTTTGATTTCTAGCATAAAACAGCCTTAGAAACACGCTGGAATGATCAAAATAACATTTTAAATAGAAATAAGCGAGATATTGGGTGAAAAATTAGCAAACCTCATTTGAATATCAGAGAAATATACCTAGTAGATATAGCAAAAAGGTTAGATATGTGTAAATATGTGAGATCATTGGTAGGTAATGGGTTAATTTAACAATTGGACAAAAAAAAAAATAAAGAAAATATAAATCATACAAACCATTCCATCTAGGGTCTTCAGTTAAAGCCCTTTCTTTTTCTAAACTGCTCGATGTTACTGTTTGTAAAGTTTTCTCAGTAGTGTCCATCATTTGGAGTTCCCTAATGTCATATACTGGTGGCCTCAGGTCATGTGCTCCATGAGCAAATGCACAATGTGGGCCATTCTTGACACAATGGCCTTTGGAATCTGTTTCGTATATACAGGTCCCTGTTTTGTAATACCTTAAATGATACCTTCTCTCTGTATCTCCTGCAGTCCGATGTAAAAAGGGACACCTAGAAACAAAAAGAAAGAAACAAAAATTGCATTATCTTGAAAAATTGTATTTCAAAGTAAATGCACAAAAGCATATATACACACATATATACACCTGCACAGATGCACACAAACAAGCACACACAACATACAAATACAAACATGCCACTCCTCTATATCTATCTATCTATCTGGATACGCATACATGTATATATTAGAAACTGATGATTTACTCCATGGCAACAAACACTGCTACATGTTATTCTTTTACTTGTTTCAGTCATTTGACTGCAGTCATGCTGGAGCACCACCTTAAAGGGTTTTAATCGAAGAAATTGACCCTGGACTTATTCTTTGTAAGCCTAGTACTTATTCTATTGGTCTTTTATTGAACTGCTAAGTTACGGGGATGTAAACACACCAACATCGGTTGTCAGGTGATGGTAGTGGGACAAACACAGATACACATAAATATATATATACGACAGGCTTCTTTCAGTTTCCATCTACCAAATCCACTCACAAGGCTTTGGTCGACCCATGGCTACAGTAGAAGACACTTGCCCAAGGTGCCATGCAATGGGACTGAACCCAAAACCATATAGTTGAGAAGCAAGCTTCTTATCACACAGCCATGCCTCTGTTAGTGGAACATCACTGCGGCAAGTGATGAAGTTTAGATATTTTCAAGCTATATTCATGAGGGATAGAAAGCAGGCAGGAGCCTGAATTAGATGATAGACTTACAAGTGCAGGTACAGAAACATACCAGCTCCAGTAATATTTGAAAGATTAATATTATGTGTTGAAAATTAGTCTTTTATAATAGTACAAATATTTCTTAAGGATTTGTCAGTGGTATGTCAATCAGATTGATTTGTTATGTAGTTATTTTAGATAATCAAGTAAATACTAGCCAGAAGAGGAAAGACTGATAAAAAAGCCAAACATACTATCTTCAATTTGGTTTTTGTGCCTATCCTCACCTATGGTCATGAATGTTGGATAATGACCAAAAGAATATGATTGTGAATATAAGCAGCCAAAATAGGGTTCCTCTGAAGGGTCTCTAGAGTAATGTTACTCAACAGGGTGCATAGCTTAGAGATCAAGGAGTCTCTCCAGGCTGAGTTACTATTTCTCCATATTGGGAAGTCACAGCGCTGGTTCTGTGGACATGAGATTAGAATGCCATAGGAAAGAATGCCAGGAGACCTAGGAATAGCCCAAGAATGAGATGGTTGGATAACATCCTTAGTCTCAGTTGGTCATACTTGTGAATCCAGCTGTAAAGTGTAATGATGGAGATGGGATCTGATAGAGATTAGATCTGAGGACTCTACAGTTACAGTGCTCCCAGGAATAAGGCGCTGAGAAAAGAAGATGGATGGATGGTTATACAGACATTCTTACCATGTGCCCTCCATCAAGAGATCTTTCAACAACAACCACAGTTAATGATTATTTCAGTTTTGGTACAAAGCAAATGATTTTAGGCGGAGGGGTTAGTTGATTACATTGACACAAGTGCTTAACTGTTACTTCATCAACCCCAAAAGGATGAAAGACAAAGTCAACCCTGGCAAAATTTGAACTTGGAATGTAAAAAAACTGAAGAAATACAAGAGCATTTTGTCAAACATATTAATGGACCTGCCAGCTCTGCCCTTATAATCATATTTAAAAATGGTCTCAAATTTTGGCCAGCAATTTCAGGGAGGGGGTAAATGGATTTCATCAAACCCAGTGTTCAACTGGCACTTATTTGATTGATCCTGAGGGGATTGAAAGGTAAAGTAAACCTCAGCAGAATTTGAACTCAGAACATAAAAACAGATGAAATGCTGCTAAACATTTTGCTCGGTGTGCTAACGATTCTACCAACACGCCACCTTAATCACATTTAACAATGTAATACAATTGACATCATTTGTGCCATAACACACCTAACACTGTTGATGATCTCTGCAATACATGCGTAATACAACTAACAGTACCTATTACTATTTAGCTACATAAGTGAGATTCAAACCCAGAACCTTGAGAAAATGAATCCCCAGTCAGTTATATTACTGATCCAAATGGTGAGTCATATCTCTGTAGTGCTTATTTACTACTGGAGGCATTAGGCATTAACCCTTTAACACATAAGCCGGCCATACCCAGCCAAAATATTCTATTTGCTTTTTGTTCAAACTAGCCAGATGTCAGCTCTCACACCAACCCTACAATATCATTCTAAAGATTAACAGTTACCTCATTAAAATCTCAAAATTACAAAATAATGCATGTTGATGGCATGATTAATTCAAAACAACGTGAATAAATAAGCATTACTTTTGATAGAATAATGTGAATGCTAAAGGATTGAACCCTTTTGTTACAAACCTACATATAACCTTAATTCAACGAAATAAACTTCTTGCTTTAAAATTATCTAAATTAAAACCTTCCATCAATGTTTCCTATAAATTTATGTTCCAAACACCAGCTTAATAATATTCTCTCTTTTACTTGTTTCAGTCATTTGACTGTGGCCATGCTGGAGCACCGCCTTTAGTCGAGCAAATCGACCCCAGGATTTATACTTTGGAAGCCTAGTACTTATTCTATCGGTCTCTTTTTGCCGAACCGCTAAGTTACGGGGGATGTAAACATACCAGCATCAGTTGTCAAGCGATGTTGGGGGGCGGGACAAACATAGACACACACATACATACATATATATACATATATACGACGGGCTTCTTTCAGTTTCCGTCTACCAAATCCATTCACAAGGCTTTGGTGGGCCTGAAGCTATAATAGAAGACACTTGCCTAAGGTGCCATGCAGTGGGACTGAACCCGGAACTATGTGGTTGTTAAGCAAGCTACTTACCACACAGCCACTACGAATACATTATTTTACTAAATTCTTCATTATTTTCAAATTTAATTCTAAGACAGTGAATTTCAACAGAAATATGACAACAAAAGAGTTAAGGGCTAAGTATCTGTCTGTAGTGGGAACAAAGTGTATAGTAAGGGCCGAGGTATATAACACTGAGCCTTCAACGTATAGATAGGCTGTTTGTTCCAATAAATGATGGATAAGAGAATGCATTTTTTGATAGTGTTTGTTTTTGTTTAGATTTGGTTTGTTATCAATTAAGACATGATGGTGTCCAAGCATGACCACAATCAAACATCTAAAACCTTGTAAAAGAATATTCAAATGGAGAGTAGGGTGGGGGGTTACATTACAGTGTTAAGGGAAAGAAGAAATTAAAACAAAAGTGGAGAGAAATGGAAATAGAATAAAAACAAGTGAAGCACTAATGATAGAGAGAGAGAGGAGGGGGAGAGACTGGAGGGTGAAGAGTGATAGGACTACTGAAAAAAATGATTTGAGCCAAAGAATTTCATCATTCAGATGGTTTTAACATCAATAAATCTATTTGGCCATATCTAGCACCACAGCAAAAAAAAAGTAGAAGCGTAGAAGCATAAAAGAGATTGGGTTGGATTGCTGATGAAAATAGTTTAAGTAAAAAAAGAAGAAAAAAAATTAGATTATTCATTTTCCAGCAAATAACTGAAAAATAGCATTCAAACCACTCTCTCATATCACATCATATTGTCTTAAATAAAGCAAGGAAAACTAATAATATAGTTGTAAACTATCCCTGAAAAGACGAGAGAGTCATGGTTGGAGCGACTTTGATCATTAGGTTGCCTGATCAGGTCTGACCTGAGGCTAAATGTCAACAATCTCACACAAGCAACGACAGAGCTTCTTTAGGATTGCTCAACCTGCAAGAAAACACTCTGAAATTCTGCTGCCGCTATCTTAAAAAGGAAGTACACATAGGTCATACCATTTGAATATATGCCTAATTTGAAAGTAAGATGAGGTGGTCATTGCTAGAACACATTTGATCATACATCTGACAATTCAGGGTTAACCAACAGTATTAGTTAGGTTCATGTGATGACTGCACATTACTTAATTTTTCAGCATTCAGATTACCCTGTCTTATGGAATGTTTATTTATTCACAGCAGGACTTGTGATGATTTGCTGTACTTGAGAAGTACACGTCGAACTAAGTATAATAAAAAAAATCTAAAAAAAAAAAAAAAAAATCTAAAAAAAAAAAAAAAAAATCTGTCATGCATACATACAGGCATGTCCTTTGTGGCTGTGTCCCCACTCCCTCTCTCAGGTGAGAGGTTTTTGCCTTGCAGGTGCTGGTGCCATGTAAAATGCACTCATGCCAGTGGCACATACAAGGCACTCAGCACACTCCGTAAAGTGGTTGGCATTAGGAAGGGCATCTGGTCATAGAAACCGTGCCAAAACAGAGAGGTGAAACCCAGACAGCTCCTGCCAAACTATCTGACCCATGCCATCAAGGAGAACGGACGTCAAATGATGATGATGATGACGACAATCATGATGATGATTGTTTTGAATTAATTTGTGCGTTGTCTCATAGCTTCGAGATTCTGATGATGTAATTGTTTATGCTGAGGATGACATTGTAGGATAAGTGTGAGAAGCCGGATCTGGTTTGATATCAACATAAAATAGGTAGAATATTCTGACCTGATATGGCTGGTTTAAATGCTAAAGGGTTAAAGACATACATACATACATAGGCAACGGCATGGAACCTTGGGCAAGTGCCTACTACTACAGCCCAGCCCAAAGCTGAAAAAAAACCTTGTGACAGGATTTGGTAGGAACTGAAAGAAGCCTGTTGTGAGTATGTGTCACCATTATACAACTAATGTCTGGTCATGGAGTAATATTACCTTGCTTAGAAACAGTTGGGGGTTGGTGACAGGAAGGGCATCTTGTTGTAGAATATCTGCCTCAACAAACTCCATCCAACCCATGCTGGCATGGAAAAGTGGATGTTAAAATATGATGATGATAAATTACAGCTAACCCTTTCAAAAACTTCAGCTATTAGTAACCACCAAATGAGCCTTTAAATTGTCAATTGATCAGACAGAAATAGCAACCAAATTCCCTTAAATCACATCTAAAAACACAAATGAAATAGTAGACAGGTGAAGGAAGAGAGAGAGGGGGAGATGGTGTTGGGAAAGAGAAGAGGATAAACAGCAAGATGGTCATGATTGGAACGCCCTTGATCATAAGAATGCTTGCTCAATCAAGGCTGACATGAGATTTATAATAAATAACTGCTTATAATATTAACTACTGTTATTACTACAACTACTACTGCTGTGTATATTTGTCCTAATTACTGATACTTTTAATTGCTGTCAATGAGGTAACTCTTTCAAGTCCAAAGTTAATAAAGATATAACAACTAGTGCATATAAATTACTTCTGTCAAGTTGACAGTGTCAGTTACGTTTAACCACAGGATTACAATTTAAGAGTTAGACCACCTGGTTGAACTACATTTACACACAGCAGCCAAGTAGTGGATGCACACTATAAAGCTGCTCAATCTGCTAGAAATAGAAACCAAATCTCCCTCAAAACATACCACCCAACTGTCTTTGAAAAAAAGGACACACTGAATGTAGTTCTGTATCCATTATATCTGAAGTGGACACTGACATGGATGAGTGGTTAAGATGCTTGCTTTACAATCATGAGGCCCCAAGTTTGATCCCACAAAGTGACATCAAGGGTAAATGTCTATAGCATAGCCATAGGTCAACCAAAGCCTTGTAAGTGAAATCGCTTGGACAGAAACTGTATGGATTGTATTCGTGGTTTAAAGGTCCATTCTTGTCACATATTATTGTGCTGATTCAGTTTGGAATTTACATTAATCCTTTAGCATTTAAACCAGTGGTTCTCAACCATTTTCTCTATGGACCGCATTGATTCCTATTTTACTTGATTGGACCCCCATAACAGTTGAATCATCATCATCATCGTTTAACATCCGCTTTCCATGCTAGCATGGGTTGGACGATTTGACTGAGGACTGGTGAAACCAGATGGCTACACCAGGCTCCAATCTGATTTGGCAGAGTTTCTACAGCTGGATGCCCTTCCTAACGCCAACCACTCAGAGAGTTTTTAAAAAAATGTTTTTAAAAAATCCTATAATACTTTCATAATTAAATATTATTAGGAAATATATAGAAAAATTGCTAAAATATTTTGTGTATTATTATTATTATTATTATTCAGTAGTCCTATTTTTATCAGATGCTTTCACTACACAACCAACCGCAGCTCTGTGTGCCTTGGGTATGCACTGTGGTTTGTTGTGATGATCTTATTGTTACTGTACTGAAAGTGTTTTACATAGGATGTGTGCGGAGCCCAATAGTGCTATTTTCTGTATGTTATATATATATCTGTAAGTCCTGGTGTTTTTGTTATAACACCAGACAAAATGTTAGCAGCATTTCATCCATCTCTATGTTCTGAGTTGAAATTCCGCCATGATTGACTTTGTCTTTCATTCTTTCAGAGTCGACAAAATAAATACTAGTCATGCACTGGGGGTGATGTAATTAACTAGATCCCTTGCACCAAAAATTTCAGGCCTTCTACCATAAGTGGAAATGGTTATTGTTGTTATTATTATTATTCACAATTCTTATTTCTTTACAATTATACACATCTTAAGCATCTCAACTAAATTTTTTTATTTTTAATGTCCACATTCTTGATATATTTATTTCTTTATAAATCAGTCTTGAAATGCAATTTACTGAAACTAAACTCTTGACCTTTAAGGTTAGCAGTTCAGCATCTTAGCTTCACTGGCCACTGTCTGACTTAGCTGTCTGCTTTTCCATTGGAAAGCATTTCTAGTTGTGACTGAGTTATATAAATAAGAAGTTTCCCTCTCCTAAACAGGTCTATCAAGTCACCCAATCATGTCTTCAGTCACGTTTATATGTGTATTTGGCAAAAGCTGGCAAAGGTCATAGAAGAGACACAACTTTCCTCACTCACACACCCACCTTCCCCCCTCTATAATTGCTCTAATTTCTCCTGTTAACACTTAAGAGGCTATATTCTTAAAAGTATTAAAATCCAGACTATGAAGAAAATGAAACTCGAGTGATGGCCTGCATCAGCAACAATCAGCCCATAACAGATTTCGATAGGTTGGAGGACCTGTAACCATTAAATCTTTCATCTCCCATGGCAACTGAACTGATGACAAAGGCATTCAGGTCAACAGTGTGGTGATGTAACAGTCACTACTGAAAACAACAAGCTAAAACAAAGAAAAACAATTAAATACAGAATTTCCTGTTTGGCTTATTAAGGGAGGAAGGAGAGTAGCCATGACATTTGCAGGCTCATTGAGATCAACAAGGTTGATGGTCATCTTGAATTTATTTGTGTCAACACTGACCTAGACTAGGTTGAGCTACCTCCAGCAAGTAAATTCACAGTGGCTGTGAAGTTGAGAAGCTTGTTTCCCAACCAAGTGGTCTTGGGCATCTTAGACAAGTGTCTTCTACTATAGCCCACAAGCCAATCAAAGATTTGTGATTGGTAAATAAAGATGAACGAAGTCTAATGTGTGTGTGTGTGTGTGTGTGTGTGTGTGTGTGTGTGTGTGTGTGTGTGTGTGTGTGTGTGTGTGTGTGTGTGTGTGTGTATTTAGAGAGAGAGAGTTGATAAAGGAAAAGAAAAATGGATTTAGTATGAATATTCAGCATGATGATCGTTTTGACACATCTTGTATCTGTCCCACAGGATATTGTGCATCTGGTTGCATTGCATCTATCAGTGCAGCCTGTGTCACTTCAGATGCTTGGCATAGAAAAATATCCAGAGCAACATGCCAAGGGCGTCTCAGCATACCTAGTGGGACATTGTTCTACACCAAGCAACTGAAGTAACACAGCCTGCACTGATTGATGCAACGCAAACAAATGCACAATATCGTATGGGACAGATGCAGGATGTGTCGAAACAATCGTCATGCTGAATAAATCTACCTTCTGTTCCTTTATTGACTATAAATTCAACAAACACTGCTGATTTCCTGATGCAGATCCAGTGAAAATTATATTGTTACTGTGGATGACATCAGGTGGCCCAAAGTCCAAATAGTTATGTGTGTGTGTGTGTGTGTGTGTGTGTGTGTGTGTGTGTAATGTATGGAGGTGTGGTTAATTTTATTGGTTTCTTTCTTCATAGGTACTGGCATGGTTGTGTGATTAAGAAACTCACTTTGCAACTACGTGGTTTTGGGTTCAATCCCACTGAGTGAAACTTTAGACAAGTGTCTTCTACTATAAGCTCTGGGCCAACCAGAGCCTTGAAAATGAATTCACGCAACTGAAACTGTATGGAAGCCCATCATGAATATACAGACAGACTGACATATATATCTCCTTTCTACAATAAGCACAAGGCTTGAAATTTAGCAGAAGAGGTGGCTAGTCGGTTATAGCGATACCAGTGTTAAACTGTGCTTATTTTACCAAATCTGAAAGCGTGAAAGGCAAAGTTGACCTCGGCAGAATTTGAACTCAGAATATAAAACCCAGAAGACTATATGTGTGTGTGTATGTGTGCTTGTCAAGCCACCACGATCACAACCACTACTTGACAACAGGTGCTGGTTTATTTACATGCCAGTAACTTAGTGGCTTGGCAAAAGAGACTGATAGAATAAGTATCAGACTTTAAAAAGAAAATACATAAGTATTGAGGGCGATTTGTTCAACTAAAACACTTTGAGGTAGTGCCCCAGCATGGCCGCGTTCCAATGACTAAAACAAGTAAAAGATAAAAGAAAGTAAAGTTGTCAACCCTTGACAGAAACATCACAGTTTCCAGTGACAGCTGATGTACAGCACAATCATTTGATCATTATAAACAAATCATTTGTGCAGATTGTTCAGCAAGAACTTACAGAACCCTCACCCGTCATCTATGACAGGAGAGTCCAACCTGGTGGGAGTTAAGACAGACTTAGCAGCTATTTCAAATAGGTAGATGTCCATGTAGAGGTTCCATCATGAGTTCATACAGGGGCTGACAGTGGTTCTGTTTGCATACTAAACAAAGCAGAGCTAGGATATTACTGGTTATGATTATCATATAACGAAGACCCATAATTCTGTCTAATGCTCAAAAAGGCCCTGAAGCTATGGAAGTTAAAAAAATCAATGGACCACCAACTAATCACACTGATGTGAGTTCAAACCTTACAGCAGTTTTGTAGTGAACTCCAGGATGTGACACAGCTTGCAGTTGTGACTATCAAAAGACTTCTATCAACGTGCAAAAGGAACACTGCAAGTTGTCATTTAAAGACACTATATACCTCATACAGTAATTATTCATATATAATACGCACTTTTGTCATGAAAATCCTGCTTCCCAACTATGTGGTTCTGGTAGGTGGAAACAGAAAGAAACCCGCCATATATAGAAACTCTGCCAAATCAGATTGGAGTCTGGTGTAGCCATCTGGTTCACCAGTCCTCAGTCAAATCGTCCAACCCATGCTAGCGTGGAAAGCGGACATTAAACGATGATGATGATGTATGTGTGTCTTTGTGTCTGTGTTTGTTCCCCACTATCATTTGACAACCAGTGTCGGTATGTTTATGTTCCCATAAGTATGTTTATGTTCCCATAACTTAGCAGTTTGGCAAAAAGGACTGATAGAACAAGTACCATGCTTACAAAAAAAAAGTATTGGGAGTCGATTCGTTTGACTAAAAATTCTCCAATGTGCTGCTCCAGCATGGTCGCAGTCTAATGACTGAAACAGGCAAAAGAGAAAAAAAAGAACGTGCAACTTCCTCCATGTTGACGTTATAGCAGCAGCAGATGCATTTTTACAACCTGCATCGCTAAAGGTTAAAGGTCACTTTCCAATTTCTTTTTCTTTTATTTAGGACTGTGGCCATGCTGGGGTACCACCTTAAAGGGTTTAGTGGAATAAATCAACCCCAGTAATTTTTCTAAATCAGACTTATTTTATTGATTTCTTTGGTTGAACTGCTAAGTTATGGGAATGTGAACAAACCAACACTGAATATCAAGCAGTGGTACGAACAATCACAAACAGACACACAAACACATCAGGCTTCTTTCAGTTTCCATCTACCAAATTCACTCACAAGGCTTTGGTTGGCCCTGGGCTATAGTAAAAGACACTTGCCTAAGCTGCCATAGAGGGGAACTAAACCTGGAACCATGTGGTTGAGAAGTAAACCCCTTACCACATAGCTAAGCCTGCACCTCCTCAACACACAACTACACCTGTGCCACCTTACCACACTGCCATGCCTGCACCTATGTAAATTATTTTATGCAGCAATTGCAACAAATCTGGCTTAACACACCTTTTCCCACCCATCATAACCCTAAAGAAAAATCTGTGCATCTCTCTAATTTTCAGCAGAAATCTTTTCCTGGTGACAAGTATGTGTGCACCAAATGTTATAAGAATAATAATTAATGTATGAAGAAAAAGTTGCTTAAAATAAATGCAGTAAAAATAATTACTAACTACTGCATAATTTTAAGCAACTAACCTTTTGTGCACACATGTACAATTCAGATGAAATAGTGCACAAGAGATATTGTTCAGGGATTTTATTAGTTATAATTACAAGTGCACAGTTTGCTAAGGTGCAACCATGGCTGTATAAGAAGTCTGCTTCTCAACTACATTGTTCCAGGTTCAGTCCCACTGTGTTGCACTTTGGGCAAGTGTTTTCTACTGTAGCCCCAGGCTAATTAATCAAAGCCTTATGAGTTTATTTAGTAGACAGAAACTGAAAAATTTTAAATGTGTGTGTGTGTGTGTGTGTGTGTATGTGCGTATGTGTATTCTCTTTAGGAATATTGGCTCGAGGCACAACAGATTAAAGCTATAAAAAAAGCACGTAAATATTGAGTTGAAAAACCCTTCCGGAAAGAAAAAGTCAAAGGCTGCCCAGAGGACTTGAACCCACATCGCCTGTAGTCATGACAGTCAACAGACAGCCTCAACATTTTCTATCCAAAAGGGATTTCCAACCCGATATCTAAATGCTATTTATAGCTTTATGTCATGTGCCTCAAGAGTCAATGTTCCAAAAAGAATTCTTTAATGTTCTTTCAAAAGTTTATAAAATTATTATGTGTGTGTGTGTGTGTGTGTGTGTGTGCATGTATGTGTTTTTTTTTGGGGGGGGGGGGGGTCTTTGACATTTTGTAATAGTTGCAAAATGATTACCACTATCATTCATTTCCAGAACATTTGGACATGAAGAAATATTTCCTTGCTTGGAAACAGGTTAGGGTTGGCAGCAGGAATGGCATCTGGTTGCAGAAAGTCTACCACAATAAATTCTGTCCGACCCATGCAATCATTAACATGATGACCAATGCATCATGCTGATACAGTAAGTAATGTGGTGATGAAAGATCGACATTGAATGAATTTCAAAGACTGGTGAGAAATGAAACAAACTCCAGATGTGTAGGTTAATGTGCATGAAAGTTAAAGAAGTAAGAAGAAGAGAGTCCAACTGGACATTAATCCTTTAACATTTAAACTGGCCATATCCAGCCCAAATATTATAACTGTTTTCTGTTCAAACTGTTCAGATCCAGCATCTCACACCTACCCTACAATGTCATTCTAAAAATAAACAATCACATCTTCGAAATCTCAAAGCTACAAGATAATACAGGATTAATTTTATAAAATGTGAATAAATAAGCATTACATTTGACAAAGTAATCTGAATGCTAAATGTAAAATGATGCTTGCGTTAATGGATAAAGCTGACTGAAAGAAGGTCAGTCAGCAAAGAAAGAGGAAAACTGAATACATGAGGAGAAGTGGTGAAATCAGATCTCAGAATGCAACTATTTGCAGAGGGGATAAGACTGAGACAACTGGCAATATGCAGATCAATTCAACCCATTCCAAAATGATGATGATATGCTAATTCTACTTTATGGCTGAATTGCTTAATGTCAGAACAGACAAACAAAACTGAAAAGTAAATATCTGCTCCAAAATTATGCTATTGCTCAAATTTCCAAACACTATTCTAACCATATCAGAATTTCCAAAACACAATGTAAACTATCTCTTCATTAAATGTGATTATATTTTAATTATTAAAACTTTTTATCTTTGATCTTTTACTTGTTTCAGTCATTTGGCTGTGGTCATACTGGGGCACTGCCTTGAAGGATTTTAGTTGAACAAATCAACCCCAGGACTTTTTTTCTTTTAAAGTCTAGTACTTATTTTATCAGTCTCTTTTGCTGAACTGCTAATTTACAGGGACATAGATACAGTGGTAGGAGACAAACACAAAGACACACATAAAGTTGTTCTGACATCGTAGGATGGTTGTAGATGAGAATCACCATCATACAAATGATGTTCTTCATTTCCAGTCTTCCAAGGTAAAACATGTCTGGCCATGGGGAAATATTACTTTGCTTAGATGGTTGAGGGTTAGCAACAGGAAAGACATCTGGTTGTAGAAACTCAATAAATTCCATCCAACCTATGCAAGCATAGAAAAGTGGATGTTAAACATTGATGATGAATCCAGATCCAGTAAAATATCTGCAGGTTTATATAGACATATCGAGTTCAAATTTAGGCACAAGGCCAGCAATTTTGGGGAGGGTGACAAGCTGATTACATTGACCCCAGTGCTTAACTGGTACTTATTTTATTGATCCTGAAAGGATAAAAGGCAAGTTCAACCTTGGCAGAATTTGAACTCAGAACGTAAAGAGGGACAAAGTGCCGCTAAGCATTTTGCCAAGTGTGCTAACAATTCTGTCAGCTTGCCGCTTTTGTATATGGACATAGTAACCAACTGAAATCTCACAATTTCATTCGTATTATAAAGAAATATTTTCAACAATGTTTTGACTTAAATATAAATACATTAGCTATTTCAGACAGATTTGTGATAAAAGGACTGATGTATCTTTACTTCAAGAAAGTATGTAAAAGTTTTGACCAGGTTTGAAATAATGATTTATGAGTTATGAGTTTAAACTAATGGCTTATAATCAAGATGTTGCATATGGCAAGTATCATAAATGTTTGGGTATATTGTGGTGTGGGTCAATAGTCCATCACAAAAAAGTGATAGTCTTGCATCATAGTTAAAAATACTTCAGTTTACTCATGTTACATCATCATCATATTTAAATTTGTATTCTTCAGAAACCTTGCAACTTTCATCATTACATTTCTTGTTAACAAACAATTTTACTTATGGATGACACTAATAGGCACAAGGCCCAAGCAAGTAATCTAGTGAGAGAGAGAGAGAGAGAGAGAGAGATAGACAGACAGACAGACAGAGACAGAAGAATAAAATCAATATATATATATGTGTATATATATATATATATAAGGGTTTCTCATATTGGCACAAGGCCACAGGTTTCTGGAGGAGGGTGCAAGGCACAACTGATTAAATTTACAGAAGAAACATGAAAGGCAAAGTTGATGCTAACGGAATTTTAATTCAGTATGTGACAAGCTATAACTAAATAACCACAAGCCATTTTGCTCAATGCTTTAATCATTCTGGCAATCCACCAATGCCCACTAACGATGATGATGATAATAATAATAATAATCCTTTCTACTATAGGCACAAGGCCTGAAATTTTGGGCAAGGGGCACAGTCGATTACATCAACCCCAGAACTCAACTGGTACTTATTTCATCAACCCTGAAAGGATGAAAAGCAAAGCCGACCTTGATGGAATATACGATCAGAATGTAAATGCCAGCTCGCCATAATAATAATAATAATAATAATAATAATAATAATAAACTGACAAAAAAAAAAAAAGAACCTTGAAATTGAAATATTGAAGACATAGGGTATAAGAATGAAAATGGTACCAGTAATAATTTGAGCGTTAGGTATGATTAAATAAATATGAAAAGAAGCATAGAAGCTATACCAGGGCTCACAATACTACACACTGCCCAAAAAGTGACCCCTCTATAAAGAGCCCAGGAGAATAGCTCATGATTCAATAGAATGGCTCAAACAACTATCTTCACATACAACACACACCCTATACAACAAGCATCTAATAATCGAAAACAATACCACTTGTGCAATATAAACTATACAAGATTAAGGCCCAATAGAATAACAACTCACATAGAACAGAACACACGCTGATATAACAAGAAACTAAACCCCTTAATAAAACAAACTGGAGGGATCCGACACTCCTGCAATCCTCACAAAAATAAGAACAAAATGCCACGCACACCTCAGGAAAATTGAGGTGCACCAGAAACTCAAATGAAATGACTAAAGAAAAACTTTTCATAATAATAATTATCCTTTCTACTATAGACACATGGCCTAAAATCTGTGGGGACAGGACTAGTCAATTACATTGACCCCCAGTATTTGATTGATACTTATGAGCAAAATGTTGCTAAGCATTTCAATTCTGTCAGCTCATTACCTTATTAATAATAATTTCTAACATTGACAAGGCCACATATTTTGGAAGACAATACAGTGAAATATTCCAGAGAGTGACAAAAGTGAAGCTGACTATAGCAGGATTTCAACTGGGAAACTTAAGGATTGTAATGCAATAGTACAAAGCATTTTAACATTATAACGATTCTATCAATCTTCCAGCATGAAAATATTGGAGAAAATATAAAAGACTAACAACAGAAATCAAGTTTAGAGATACACTTAAATTTTATCTTTATTCTGTTCTAATGTTACTTTACAGTTAACTCACATTGCTCTATAAAGAGCATAGGACTAGTTTCCCTGATGTGTATATATATATATATTTATATATTCCTACCAGAAATGGAACCCCTGTCTGTGGCAGGGTTACTCATTTTTACCAGCAGAGTGGGCTGGAGAAACATGAAATGAAGTGTTTTGTTCAAGAATACAATGTATTGCCTGGTCCAGAAATTAAGGTGCATGGTATAGTGGCTAAGGTGTTAGACTCATGATTGTAATGTTATTTTATAGCTTGTCAAAATATAGTTTTAAGTTAAAAACACCATTATATTTGACCACTGACACTTTATTTTCATTCTACTTATTTGTTGAATCTTTCTCTACTAACTTAAATCTTTCTCAAACCAGTGTGCCCTAAATCACTACCTTGTCCCACGTTACCAGCCCATGCCTACAGAAAAAAAAAATTACATCGTAGTTTTTTTTTGAAAACTTCCTACTTGGTTATATTCAAAATAACTTATTACAAATAAATTTTAAAATTTGATATTAGCGACTGCACATGTATCGCTGTTAGAAATATATTCACAAAAAAGCTTAAAGTTTAAACCTTTTTTTGAAGATGTTTCTAAATTTGGATAACTTTATATACCATGAGATGACAATATGAGGTTTGGGATGTGTCCCTTCATTTGATAAAAAGGAAAGTGTTTTTTAAAAGGTTAGTGGTAGCATGGAGACTAAATATGTCAGAAGAAATGACCAAATAAAATATGTGTTGGTACTTGGCTGCAGCAGTTCTAAACCATTTTTTGCCTTACTGGATCCTCATAGCTATTTGATGTTTAAATAAGATACTAATTTATTTTTATAATTGAATATTATTAGGAACTTTCCAAAAAAAGTTTGTAGAAGTATAACCAATTTTATTGCACAAGATACCACACAGTGGGACTGAACCTGGAACCATGTGGCTGGGAAGCAAACTTCTTGCCACACAGCCACACCAGCACCTAGAAGCATAAATCTTATGTGCAGTCAGATTATCATTGCTTTTAATGTCTGCTCTTTCTAAAATATATTTTATAATTAAATTGTAGTAGAAACTATACGAAAATTAAGCTGTTTTGGTTTAAAGTTTTACACAACAGACCACGTCTAAAATGTGGACATTTATATCACACTCAGTAACAGCAATGCAGCAATTACAGATAACAGATATGTGCAAACATTCCACAGAAAATGTCATTGTTGCTGCAGAAGTTTAGTACTGTGTTTTAACTGGTATTTCTCAGCCGTCTATGTGGTGTTTTGACCTGTTTGAAATAGCAGCCAAGTCTCTTTCAAATCACACCCAACCATCTCAAGAAAAAATAAGAAAACATGATAATGCAATCCTGAGAAAATAAAACGAAAAAATATAAGATGGTCTAGAATACCTTTGATGATAAGGTAAGAGGATCGAGGTTGGTATGGGGCTAAAACAAGCAGGCTGCATGAGACAGCTCATCATCAGGTGAGCTGCATTACTAAAGAATGTAATTTTACTTGTGAAATTAAAAGTGACATTCAGAAAGTCCTGTAGCTAAAACTACAAAATCTAGTGTTTCTTTCCAACATGGATTCTATGAAGACAACTCAAAGTTTCCAAATGGATTTATTAAGAAGATTTGACCAGTGTAGTCACGAACAGGAATTAAGTCCTACTTTCACTTTCTAAAAATATTGTCATGTCATCAAAATCTTGAAGCTACAGGATAATGTATGATTAATTCAAAACAATGTGAATAAATAAGTATTCTTTTCTACTCTAGGCACAAGACCCCAAATTTTTTTGGGGGGGGAGGGGGAGTGCCAGTCAATCAGATCGACTCCAGTACGCAACTGGTACTTAATCTATCGACCCTGAAAGGATGAAAGGCAAAGTCGACCTCAGCAGAATTTGAACTCAGAACATAAAGACAGATGAAATACTGCTAAGCGTTTCGCCTGGCATGCTAATGTTTCTGTTTGAATGTCGCCTTATAAATAATTAAGTATTACAGCTAACAGAATAATCTGAATGCTAAAGGGTGAAGTATTTAAAAGTTTTGCTTCCCAACCACAAAGTTCTGGGTTCAGTTTCACCATGTAGAACCTTGAACAAGTGTTTTCTAACAACAGCCCCATGAGTGGATTTGGCAAGCAGAAACTGAAGAAAACCAGTCATACATGTATGTGTGTGTGTTCCTCTATTTGTTCCCCACCACTGCTAAACAACT
>NC_142951.1:7838120-7984956 GCF_046866305.1 Octopus bimaculoides
GGTTTCAAATCTTGGTACATGGCCCAACAATTTCGCGGGAGGGAATAAGTCTAATTTATCGACCCCTGTACTTAACTGGTATTTATTTCATTGACTCGAAAAGGATGAAAGGCAAAGTCGACATCGACGGAATTTGAATTAAGAACGTAAAGACAGACGAATTCAATGAGAAATATTAAAATAAATAAAAAGATTTATAATGTGTGTGTGTGTGTGTGTGTATACACGCATTTTATATGCCTGACGAAATGTCTTTTGTATATCCAACCTTTCAAATGGAACTATCGCTGTGTATGTGTGCACATATATATATATATATATGTTTCTAGGTGTAAGTCTATGAAATAAAAGTGCTTTTAACCGTCAAAACAAAGAGAAAGGGGTGGCTTTGGGTGGAATTTAATCTTGCGAATCATGGCACACACATCCATATATGTAAAGTCAATTATAACTATGTATGTGTGTGTGTGTGTGTGTAAGACATCAAAATCACTGGTCTTCCATCATTTTATATTAGCATCTTGTGTGTCTATATACACCAGGTAATAGGCAACCATTTTCGAGAAGCAGGCAGCACAACTTAAAAAAGAAAATTAAATTAAAAGGTAATTTTTTCGTTAGGTGTGCCATTCTGAAGTTCCCGCGGGCCACAAATTGCCCATGACTGGTATGCACACACAGACAAGCAAAGAGTGATGCATCTCCTGAGAATGTATGTGTATATTAAGTTTCAAAGTTTGTTCACAATCTAGATAGTAAAAAAAAATTCCGAACAGTAGTTTGTCCAAGTACGATATGAGTGAAGCCTAATCTCTAACAATAGTTGTATCAGATGGTGATTATTATTATTTTAACATTATTGTTGTTATTATTAACCAATAATACTAGAACGCATATTTGCAAAGAAATTTATTGCCGGCCTCAAGCAAGACTGAATTCTAAGTAGAGAGAAGGAAAGAGAAACGATTTACATATGGCGAGTAATAAGCAACCTTAAAATATAAATATTTTCGGTCGATGCATGGAAATAAATTAGATTTTTTTTATTATTATTTTTTTTTTTTTTTACGAAAATTCATTTCCCTCCATTTATTACAACCAAGAATATCCATTACACGGAATAATATTAAACAACTACAACGGAGACTAAAACCAAAGTAATACGCGTTTATACTGATTGTCAAATCGAAAATCTTGATTCAGACAGAAAAATATGAAAATATGGATCGGCGAGACAAAAATGAAACGAAGAATTCGGTCATTTTTACACAAGAGGAAATAATTCGTTTATGAATTTAAAAAGCAAAAAAATCGTTGTTTGTAGTCGTTAAACACCAGAATAGCTTGATGATCGAACAAAACATATAACTAAAGGATTTCTTGTCGTGACCATCTCGTCTAAGATTGATTACATTCTTCGATGCACCCCCCTTCCCCCCATTTATTCTGTTTTACTTATTTATTTTGCAAGACGGAAAAGTGTAAAATGAGTGAGAATTTGGCTGCTGTTTCTATACAGTAGGTCTAGTGACTGCATACAGCAGTTTATCGATAAAAAAAAAGAAAGTATAACAAGCAGATGGGGAAATAATAGTTTAAAACAATGACTGTTAGAAAACGAAATTAAATGTGAGAGACAGGCAGGCAGACAGACGAAGAGAGAGGGTGGGAACAAAACTAGGCAGGATGTAATTTATTCAACCGCCAAATCTGACGAGAATCGAATACTACGGGTGGATCGCAAAACAATGAATGCTTATCGAATAGGATCCTTGATATTAAAGATAGCATGCAATTTTAAAAGGGGTTCGGATATGGTCTCGGGCGCTTTTTATTTTTTTTTTTTTTACCCCCTTCGTTCCGCGTGTTTAAAGTAGCCATGTTTATTGTTTATCAACAAAACCCGAAAGAGGCTCATCTGCCGTTCACAAGAATCGGTTTCATTATGCCGTGTTGGAGCAACTGTCAACAGGATCGAAAGGTCCCTGTCCCTCCCCGCCAAACACCATCGATAGGTACGACCGAAAAAAAAAAACTTTGATGTTCGCAGAGGGAAAAAAATAGGAGATTGGAAAAACCCACGTTTAGATTACAACAAAAAAGAATAATCATATATAGATATATATGTATGTGGGTATATGAAATGGAAAGTGAAAAGTGATTTGAATATAGGTCAAGGTCGCAGGTTAAAGTGACATAAACACTGTGCTTTTTAGCTTGTCAGAGAAAATGAAAAGCTAAACAAAATTGAAAACTTGGCATATTCTAGAGATTTCTTTCTGGTTTTGATTTCTTTTTTTCTGCGTAGAAAGGAATTTTTTTTCTTAGCTATTTCGTTCCAAGTATATACATATATAAATTAAAAATCTAGTATTTGGGGTACAGAGAACAAAATAATAACCTAATAATAATTAAAATAATAATAGTAATTCCAAAAATATGAAAAAAAAAAATGGAAACGAAAGAAAAGCAGACAAAAATTCTTTGATGCCTAATGGATTCAAAACAAACCATCAACCAACGAAACAGCCTCTTCTTTTCTACGCGAGCATTCGACATGCCAGAAATAGTAGCCAAATACCTCATACGCTACTTTTTTTTTTTTTTGCTTTTCTTTTAGAGGGGGTGGAGAAAACATATGGCAGATGTATCCTAAGATATCCCTAAAACCGAAATAGTCACGACTGCAATGCCACTGATCATAGGTCAGTTGGGGTCAAACAACGATAAATCACAAAAACTAGGAACACATATCGACAAAAAAAGAAAAAAAAGAAACTCAGTGAAAAAAAAAAAACGGAGGATGAGAATGATGATGAAAGCATGTTTAGATTAAGAACAGTTTTAATACTTTCATATTTTCCTAATTATCACACACACGACTCACACCGTCGTAAAAACTAAACTTATGAGCAAAATTACCTTAAAAAAAAAATTCACAGCAGATAATTTTTATCTTAAACTTAGTGCTTGAGGAAAACCAAATTTAAAAAATTAAATCAAAAAGAAAATAGGAAAAACATATACTGAGTTTGAGAAATTAAATATAACAAGCTTAAGCACTCGAACACGGATAGAGAGAACTACATTTCTACGAGTATGCCAGTATGGTAAAGCAGACGTAAAAACAAACGAATTCCATATGTGTGCGCGTGTGTGTATACATTTCAAAGGATCCGGCTCTTTGTCGCGTGAACGAATGCACGGCACAAAAGCAAAGAACTCATTGAGTTGCAACTAAACGAACCCACAGCTTCGAAAGAACAGAGTAAATAAAACTCACAAACTCTACTACACATATTAGGAGCTTTTCTTCTATTTTTGTCCATATACTCCGAACGAAATCTCCATGTCACACCACATACATGCGCGTTTATTTACATAGAAAAAGAGTACTCAATACGCGTAATACAATTTATTCATTCAAGATCCTATGGGGATTCGTTCGTGACACAGCGCGACCAACAGAAGGAATAATAGCGACGTGGTGAATCTTTAGCATCTTATATGAGAGAGAGAAAGAGAGAGATCTGGCAGAGTGGCTAAATCGTCAGTTTAAATACATCTATGAAATCTACACCATATATTATTAATATCTTCGTTCATTTACAAACTGTAACAAACACATTGTATGTGTGTGTGTGTGTGTGCATATATATATATATATATATATATATATATATATATAACTGGCACATGTGTATGTCTGTGTAGCAAAGCTTGTAAAAAAATAAAAATAAAAAACATGGTACGGAGCACAGTGGGAAGAATTATATCTCTTCCGGGATTCAGTTATAGAAGATGGATGTGTGTAAAATATAAATGATAATTTCTAAACTAGACACACACACACACTTGCTCTTTAAGGGAGTAGGGTAGATTATCGATGATTTAATTTAAATCCCGCCTGTACCACCACCGCCACTACACTGTGTTTGTACTTCTAATTCATCAACGAACTCCTGAAATAAGCTTTGAGATGAAAGGTGAAGTTGATCCCGGGTGATTTCAATTTAAAAAAGGGTAAAGGGATGCAATTAAATGACGTAAAAAGGGTGTTTTGCTCAGTCCTCCACTGATATAATACCACAGAGCATCCTCATTGAATAATAATAAATAATTTCTAAGCTAGGAACAAGGCCCCAGATTCTTTTTTAGGATAGGGATAGAGTGGATGAAGTTGATTATATCGGGTCGCCAACACTCGACTGGTACTTTATTTTAACGACTCCCGTGGAAAAGATGCAAGGCAAAGTTTTCAACTCTGACAGTATTTGAATGGATATTATATTACTAATAGTTATAAATAATGATTTTATATAATATTGGTATATAAAACTATAGAAATTCGAGTCGATTAAATAAGTTATTTTATAATGTACTTTATTTTATTGCTCCCCAAACTTATCTAAAAAGATATTAAAACCTGGGCGGGATTCGAAGATGTAAATAACACAAATAATATTTCAAACATTGTTTTGGTGGAGGAATGAAATATTTAGTCGATTAAAACGACCCCTTCTCTCTCTTTGATACTCGTCTGGTACTCTATTTTACCACCCATCTCTTGAAAACATTTTAAAATATGCAAAACTGAACTAGAACGGATTGAAACGGGAAAGATCTAAATAAGGATCATGAATAGTTCAAACACAAGAATTTTTGTTGTTTTTTTTTGTTTTTTTGTTTTTCACGGGATGAGGTGTATTGTGATTTAAATCAGGGTTTAGATCCTCGCAGTATTCGATAATGTACTTTATTTGATCGATTCTCTGAGCTGGGAACGTTGAAAAGTCAGAATCTAGCCTAACCGAGCGCGATTGGAATGGAAAGATGTAAATAACACAACTGCCATGTGTCCGCCATTTTTGTTTACAACATGTCAAAAAAGAAGACGAAGAGGAACAGCAGCGGCAGCAGAGCACCAGCTACACCAACAGATCGCTGAAGAGAACCAACGAAACACAGAGAGACAGAAATGGTCACTGAACATATAAATATACGTGTAATGTGTGTATCATAAATGGCTAAACAGGATTAATTACAAATTCTGAAGCACACACATACATACATACAGACACACACACACGCAAATAATAACAACAGATCGTTGAAGTGACCAGAGTTAGCGAGAGACAGGCATAGAGAAACTATGTAGCTTGTACAAGATATATATGCATTTGTGTGTATAATAAACGGTTAATCGGAGTGAATTACAAGTTGATGGAAACATAGGAACGCACAAATAATAACAAAACAAAACAAGTGCTCTTAGAGAAGTCATTAGTGAAGGATTACAAGTTAAATACCCGTATGGCAGATTTCCCACCAAAATTTGAATGACCGAAAAGATTCTAATTAGTTAGTTGGTATCTGTGTGTATTCGTGTGTCTCGGCCTGTCTTTGTGTATGTTTTTAGGTTTGTATGTGTGTTCTGAGCTGTGTGTGACTTGGATTTTGTAACGAGCAGCTGGTGAATGGATATTTTATGTCGGAGGGGTACTTACTCTTCTCCGTCTGGACAATGGCCCGAGGCCTCGTCATATTTATTACAATAGTTGTCTGGACTATAGTTAAAAGAACCGTCCCGCCGGCGGATGGGCCGGCGCCGCCGTTGATTCATGAAATGCCAGTTGAAACAAGTAAACGGCCGATGTTGGGTGCATTTATGTTGAAGAAACAGTGGGCATTGTTGTGTTCGGAACTCTTTTAGATACCTGAAAAACGCCAAACGGAAACAGCGTTAACGAAGCAAATAAACGAATCTAGCACCATTGTGCCACTGAATTTCCAAAGTGTATTACGAATACTGGATTGAAAGCCGACTTACGCATAATGTTGGGGTTTCTCCGTCTGTGCTGGGAGTACCGGAGCTTCCGACGGCATATTGTTGTCATTACTAGTCGTCTGCGCATTTCTTTCGCGCATAATGGGAAATGCCGAGAAAACGATTGGTTGAAAGAGTCACGTGACACGGGTTTCCCGGACTGCTTTGGTGTGCCATGAACACAAACGATTCATAAATAAAAAGAGAATTAAAACATTTTTTTTTTGGAGTATCAACCAAAATAAAATCGCCACGGTAGCCACTAATTTCGTCTCTAATTTATTCCACGATAATTAAATGCATTCGAGTTAAGCAATTTTTCCATATATGAAGCACAGTCGATGACAGAATTAGTTCAGATTCCACGCAATTTTTTTCTTATCCAAGACAAGAGAAGCTGAATATAGCAGAAAAATCTTAGTTAAAATGTATAGTGTCGTAGAATTAAAAGTGTCTTTCTTTCTTCGCCGAGAGAGAGAGAAAAGCGAGGGTTGGGGAGTGAAAAGAAGGAGACTGATTTTTTACAATCCTGAAAACGAATAGCAATACATATTTGGTCAAACTAAGAGGTTGAAAAAGGGTAAATGTTTCCCGCCTGTGACAGTCCACAAGCTTATCAATGCGTGGTGCTGTAGTCTCCACGATAACCAATTGATTAATAATAATGATAATGTTCTCTTCATAATAATAACAATAATAATGCCTCTGTTATCCCAAATTGGGGTTGTTTTACACATATCTTGATCAATAGGCATATTTGAAAAAAACTTCACCTCGTCACTTGATAATTACTTTCCTTTTTTAACTACATATTTGACGCATCATTTTATATAATGTTGAAATAATTTTCTTTCGGTTTTATATTTATATATATACATATATATGCGTAAATATTTTTGAAGTATATATATATATATATATATATATATATATATATATCAGCTGATTATCTTATTAGCTGAGTAGTTTGCTAAAAGAAAAACAAGGAAAGGCATTCTTAATTTCCTTACTTTACCGGACTGACATCAATTCTCTGTTAGCTGTGCCAACACAAGAAATAAATCTCTCTCTCTCTCTCTCTCTCTCTCCATCTCTCTCTCACTCTCCCTCTCTCTCTCTCTCACTCATTCATACTCATTCTCTCTTTCTTTCATTCATTCACGTTCATTCTCTATTTCAATCATTCAGGTTCATTCTCTCTCTCTCTCTCTCCTTTCCTTCCTTTCTTCCTTCTTTCCTTCCTTCCTTCCTTCCTTCTTGCTTTCCTTATCTTCCTCTTTCTCTCACGCATTCTCACTCTCCATCCTTCTCTCTCTCTTTCTCTTACTCATTCTCTCTCTTCTTCTTTCTCTCACTCCTTCATGCTCAATCTCTGTCTCACACCCTCTCTCTTTCTTTTCTTCCTTTCCTCCCAGTGTTCTGGAATGTCTACGCAGCTGTTTTTACCCAAACTCACAAACTGTTAAATCTTTACCCAAACTCTTTACCCAAACTCACAAACTGTTAAAATCTTTACTTTAGAAAAAAAACTCAAGTTATCACAGTTTAAATACAAGGAATTGTGATGATACATGAAAGATAATAACATAACATAAAAACAAATATTCTTCCCCATCATTAATAAAAGCAACCAGAGAGAAAGTCTGCTCGTTTATGTGAATGTTTTGCTTTGCTTTCTATAACCATTTTATTCGAATTAAGACTGTAGGAAGATGATTAAATTATATTTCTTTGCTCGTTCAAACTCCAAGCTTCCGGGCCTTACCAATAAACTAGACATATTTAAACTTTGCTTACATTTGCTATTTTAAGTCTACTTAAATATTCTTTACTTTCGAAAACTTTCTTCTGCCCCCGAATAATTAAACATTTTCTTTTGTAACGCAAGTTTTCATTTTATTATCACAATGCTCTAACATTCTTCGATTGTATTTTTCTTTGTAAAGAAATATTTGCGTGGAAAATATGGTGAGTGAAATAATTTTGATTTCATTTTAATACAAAAACAAATTGACTCTAGAGCCCCCAGATATAAAGAAGGAATCTGAAAGAATACTAGTTTTCCATTTTCTTCTGTAAGTTTGTTATGCACGAACGTAAGAGCCATTCTCCCTACCACCTTACAAAAAATCTAGCAGGTAATCAGGCCACGGCACCAGGCACTATACAAGTCTTGAGACTGATACTGCTTTCCAACTGTCATCAAATGTAAATACGTTAGTACAAATGTTTATATGCTTTTGTATATGTTTGAACATAAATGTATTTTATTCCATGTGTGTGTGTGTTAGTACAAATGTGTATATGTTAGTTTTTCGATTGTGTTAGTTTTATTTATTTTTTTTATTTTAAACTGTTTAATCTGTTGGCTGTGCATACGGATTTAGATGGATATACAAATATTCCTATATAAAATGTGTCTGTGTGCATATCATCATCAGTAGCAGTAGCATTTAACGTCCGTTTCCCATGGACAGTTCAGCATGAGCTGGCAAAAGGCAGAGAACTGCACCAAATTCCAAAGCTTGCATAAGCTTGGTTTCTATGGCTGGATGCCCTTCCTAACACCAATCACTTTATAGAGTATACTGCGTGCTTTTTACATGGCACCAGCTCATGTGAGGTCACCAAATAACTCACAAACTAAGACACCCCTCAACTGACGGGAAAGGGTTATTAAGGGAAGTGGCTTTATGCCAGGTGATGAGAATTTAAAGTATGTCAGATGGACAGAAACAGGTGTCTTGCTATTGAGAGATTACCTTAGTTGGAAAAAAAAAATGTTGATGGTGAAAGATGTACCAGGGCTCACCCTCAGGTTACAGAAAAATGAATATAGGGGAAATGGCATGGATGGGTAAGTTCATAGGAGTGTGAGGGAGAGAGTAGATTGATAGAGACAGAGATAGAAAGAAATGCAGAAATTGGTGAATATAGTGAGACACACTCAATGGCCAATCATGAACATCAGTTAGAGGGGTTACATAATAGAGTGGCTTTCATATTAAATAGGCAAAAACACTGTCCTGCTAGCTGGAATCTTTTCAATCTAAACTGCAGTATCCCCAAACACTTTCCATTTTCTTTATCTAAAATTCTTTGTTGTATAGGTACAGTTTTGTAACTCTAAGTTAGATGTAGTGTGCAAGAGAGAAAACTGTGCTGGTTTGGTCATGTGATGCAGATGGATGTCAACAGCTCTATAAAAACATGCTGATCACTCAAAGTGGATGGAACTCATAGAAGAGGAAGACATGGGACAAAGTATTGAAAGACAACCTCACAAACTTCCTGAGTCTAAATGCACACAAAGAGTGAATGTCTGCTCTTCTTTGCTGTCACGTTTCATGAATGAACCTTTTTTGGACCGAATAGTAACTGGTGACAAGAACTGGGTTCTCTATAAAAATGTCAAACACCGAAGTCAACCTCTGCAGAATTTGAACTCAAAATGTAAAGATGAATGAAATGCCACAAAGCATTTTGCCTGGTATGCTAACAACTCTGCCAGATAATGCTTAGATATTGGTGTCTAGTTTTGGGGAGGCTCTGCGGCATATAATATATATATATATATATATATATTCGGAAAGGATTGATGGGCTATGCTTTCGCGGTCCGTATTCATACTGAAAATTGAGATCGAGTGAACTTTTGCTCGACATGTGGTTTCCGTCCACGCTGAGCTCGCCTTGGGACATATATATATAATCAAAATAAGCAACAAGGATATCTAAAGGTGGCTCTCATATTTGGATATTCTTGTTGCTTATTTTGATTTTAATCACCTTATTTTGAAACTGTATGGATAATACCATACTAAATTCTGGTGCTTAAACTTAATTACCATATTCACCTGAATCTAAATTTTATATATATATATATGTGTGTGTATGTAACTATATGTGAACTGTTGGTGATTTTTTCCTCCCTCTTCCTTTTCTTTTGGACTTTCCTATGTCTCCTGTTTCCAAAGATGAACAATGCATGAAGTTTTAAGGAAATATTTATTTTTGCCCGTTACATTATACAATTCCTTACCTTGACAGGCAGGTGATAAAATTGTAAAGATAGATGTAGATTTTTCTTGCATAGTTTGTGTTCTCATCATTGTTTAGTAGTAATTGCAGAGAGAGATAGAGTGATGTTGTAAGAGAACAGAATTAGAGCTAGTGAGAGTGTGAGAGGAAACAACTGCTTTGTTGGAGAGATACCATAGTTGTTCTAGCTGGTCAGCCAGACTCCGTTCTCCCTGAGTTGTCACCAAAGTGACTAACTCATTGAGTTGTCACCAAGTGACCACTGATTTTTGCTTGGGGGTTCTTGCTTTTATAACTATCCACAAGGATAGACATATCATTGAGAACAATAGATTTAGTTGTTGGTCTTGTTATCTTAATTCTAGCTTTTGGTGAAATAGAAGAGGTTAGAAAGAGTCAAGTGGTGAAGACATTATTTTGGCCTAGCTAAGGCAATCTGGCAAATGTAAAACTGCTGTCACAGAAAAACTATTGTTTTACCATGAGAAAAGTTCTGTTGAACTGTTAATTTAAATTTGGCTATGGTGGATTGAATCTACTTCATGCTTGCAAGATTCACTACATCACTCCCCTCACCAACAGTCTGGCCACTGACATGAAGATTGAACAAGCTTGAGAGATGGTTCCAGTGAATCAATAAGTGACCCATCTCTGAAAATTCGTCATGATTCTGCATACAAAATCAGTCATGACAAGCTTCACTTTTGATAAGTGCAAGATAGGTGCCAAGAGAATTTAACAAAATTCAGAGGAACATTCATGTGAAGATCTGACACACTTATCCAGCTACTTCAATGATGAAGGTGAAGCTTTTTTTGGAAAGAATAGTCACAGATGAAACCTGGCTCACTTTGAGCCAGAAGATAGAGTATAGAGTGGAAGCACTTGGAATCACCAATAAGAAAGATTCAACCTTCCATGGAAAAAGTGATGCTCACCATTATTTGGGATGCAAAAAAGCCAACACTGGAACATTACCTTGAAAAGGAGCCTACAGTTACTAGTGTAGGCTATAGTGAAATGCTGGCACCAAATGCCAAGGTCTGTTGTTAAAGCAAGTATTATTGTCATACAACAATGCATGCCCACATGTAGCTGGCAATAAATGAAAAATTGGGTTTTGAGTTGCTGGGACACTCTCCATACAGTCCAAGTTGCACCCCTTCCAAATATCACTTCTTTGGATCATTCAAACATCCTTTACAAGATTGTCAATAGGCTATGGATGAAGTACAAGAAGCGGTGCATAAATGGCTGCATGACCAGCTGAAAAACCTTCTCCAATGGAATAAGCAAGCTTGTGGACTGCTGGAAAGAGTTGCATTGAAAAGCAAGGAGACTATTGAAAAATGGTGTAATTGTTCAACCCCTTTTGTTTTAATGAATTACAAAAACAAGAGTGTATATGATTTTTTTTATTCACCCTTGAATTATATGTATATAGATATATATATATACACATACATCTTGGAGTTATACTAAGTTGTTGACACTGAAACAATTACATCATAGAAGAGGCATTTTAATCATTGAAGAACAGACAAAAGCCATTACATTCACTTGTTTCTTAATGCTATTTACTATGAGGTGTCAAAAGTAACGTTGGATATCTGCAGCTTAGTCACAGACTTAATGCTGCTGTATTTGTTAAAAAGACACACACAAATGCAAACACATGTGTGTATGTACACGTATACATACACACACACGCATGCTTACATACATGCATATCCATGTATACATGTATGTAGCTCCATTTTCACAGATAATTGTCATCTCCTTGTTCTTCCTCATCAGTATTTCTGACTTTACCCCCATGACCTCTCAGATGAATATTCAGTTCCATTGCACATCTATACAATTTGGAGCATAGGTGACAGGCAAAAACTATAACTTCCTGTGTGCTTCCAACTAGAGAGGTCTGCACACTTCACTCTCTTCTATCACCAGCATTCTTTTGACCCATCAGTCTCAATATGTTCACCTTTGTCGGTCAGTGTTGTCTTTTTTGTCATGCCCCATAGGAAGATAATATCTGGAAGACATTCTCTTGTAGTTGGAAATGATGTAGTAGATGTCTTCAGTCTTAATCTTGCACAACCTACACTTGTTGTCTATTAATGTTTTCTGCTTTTTATGCTGCAGGAACTTGGTGGGGATCTATTGTTTTTGGATTACGTGTATGTAGCCATCAAAGCCTTATGTCATAAACTTGTCAGCACTCCATATCAAGCCTTTGACATCCTTAATCTCTTCTATAGTTTCTGCTTTATATACCAAGTACACATATACTTTCTTATCAATGAACTGCTCCATTTTTTATTCTGTTGTTCTTATGAATAGATTTTACCAATGCTCCTTAGTAGGGAGATTTGTATTAGCTCTTATTTCATACTTTTCCTCGTGTGTATGTGAAGGTGCATGGCTCAGTGGTTAGAGCGTCGAACTTACGATCGTGAGGTTGTGAGCTTGAATCCTGGACCGGGCTGCGTGTTGTGTTCTTGAGCAAGACACTTTATTTCACGTTGCTCCAGTTCACTCAGCTGTAGAAATGAGTTGCAGCATCATTGGTGCCAAGCTGTATCGGCCTTTGCCTTCTTCCTTGGATAACATCAGTGGTGTGGAGAGGGGAGGCTGGTATGCATGGGTGACTGCTGGTCTTCCACAAACAACCTTTCCCGGACTTGTGCCTCAGAGGGTAACTTTCTAGGTGCAATCCCATGGTCATTCATGACCGAAGGGGGTCTATGTGTGTGTGTGTGTGTATGTATGTACACATGACTATATGGATAGATGTAATTTCTATACATGTATGTATGTGTATATATATGTGTATATATATATATATATATATATATATATATATATATATATATTCAGCTATTTGTGTTATTACATGCGTACATATGTATGTATGTGTGTGTGTATGTAATAACACAAATAACTGAATTTCTATATTTCAAAGTAGCTATTTGCTGTTATAGATAGTTTTGTACACTTTTACTGTTAACAATTTTGCCAGTAGAACTTTTAGTAAATGTAACTGGTTTGTCTCCAGAAGCTATTTTTTCAACAGCTTAATTCCCTAATAGTTGCAATCTTTGATACAGAACATAAAAGTATGACTTGAAATTTTCAATGTGCTACCCTCATCTCCTGAGGATTCGCACATTTATTAAACAGTGGCAGTTTGACTTTGCAGAGTGTAAAACTTTGTGGATGGATGATGGTTTTGCAATTTCTTGCTAAACAAATTGCACAGAAGATTTGTTTATAGTGATCAAAATATTTGTTATAGACATTATCTTATTCCCTCCATCAAATCAACATTGCCTGTACAGGTGCATGGTGTGCCATAAATCAGCTGTCAAAGTGACTGCAGATGAATGTGAGATGAAGGGTTTTGTTCAAGAACACAATGCACTGCATGGTCTGGGAATTGAAACCATGATTTTATAATCATGAGTGCAACACTCTAACCACTAGGCCACATGCTTTCACATTAATACATTAATCTCTATTCTTGTAAGCAGTTGTATGTATGTAGTGTAAACAATATTATAGTCTTATCAAAAGTGTAAGAATGAAAGTGAAACAGTATTATACCACTGAAAAAGAAATTGGAAGTCAAAAGTGAAACAATAAAGAATTAAAGTGAAACAATTTTATAGTGTTATTAAAATTGAAAGAATAAAAGTGGAACGATATTATAAAGCTATGGTTTTGTTAGAAACTGCAAGAAGCCTGTCATATGTATATATAAATATATATATACACACACACACATATGTATATATATTGCATATCAGCAAAAGAGACTGTTAGAATAAGTATTAGGCTTAAAAAAATAAGTTCTGGGATCGATTTGTTTGACAAAAACCCTTCAAGGTGGTGCTCCAGTATAGCCACAGTCAAATGACTGAAACAAGTAAAAGAATAAATATAGATGTGTGTGTGTGATGTCATCAACCGCACTATCAGATGTTATACATCACTGGTCATAATGTGCTTTGCACTGTTTTAGCCATCCCACTAGCTAAGAATCCTCTCTTGTTGGAAAGCTAGTCTGTCACAGGGTCACCCATTTACAGCTAAACAGGCAGGAGCAATGTGAAATTTAAGTGTTTTGCTGAAGAACACAATTCATGCTCAGTTTGAGAATTGAACCCACAATCACCAGATCATGAGTGCAACACTCTAACCACTAGGCTATCTACCTTCACATATATTTATATATATGAATGTATGTGTGTCATTAACATTCTCGTCATCATTTAACGTTGGCTCTTGTGCAGGTGGCACGTAAAATACACTATTTTGAGCGTGGCCGTTGCCAGTACCGCCTGACTGGCCTTCGTGCCGGTGGCACGTAAAAGCACCCACTACACTCTCGGAGTGGTTGGCATTAGGAAGGGCGTCCAGCTGTAGAAACTCTACCAAATCAGATTGGAGCCTGGTGTAGCCATCTGGTTTCACCAGTCCTCAGTCAAATCGTCCAACCCATGCTAGCATGGAAAGCGGACGTTAAATGATGATGATGATGTTCCATGGTTTGGACTATTTGAGAGAATCTAATGGTCTAAGGACTGCATCGTGTTCCAATGTCTACATTGGCATGGTTACTACAGCAGGTGCCCATCCTAACACCAACCACTTTACTGAGTGTGCTGGGTGCTTTTTTTCATGATATCAGCACAAGTGAGGTTGCCACAAAGCTTGCAAGACGAAGGTTTTCTCTGAGAGGGGACAGCTTTGTGTGAGATGAGAGGTTAAAGTATGAGAGAAGGGACCAGAACAGAACAGGTTTCTTGCCAGAGAGGAGCTGCATGGCTACTCACATTGTAAAAAAAGAGAGAGATAAAATATCAGTGGTGAGATGGACTTGTTGAGGGTGAACCCTTAGGGTATGAGGTGAGTGGGGGTAGAATATGGACTGTAGATGAATAGGAGCTGCATTGATATGAGTGAGAGATGGGAAATATAATGAATGAAGAACAAATGTTGAAAGATGTTATTTAGGGAAGATAAAGAAGAGTAGGTGATGACTGCAGAGATTGGGTTGAGTCGAAAGGTGAATGTACTGAATGATGGATAACCTTTCTGCCAGTTCGCCGCCTTATTGAATGATGGATAAGGTTTGGGGGAGTGACAAATAATGAGTTAGGGGGAGGTAAAGGGAGAGATGATTGGTAATACAGAAAGGAGTAGGGTGTGAAGAGCTGCAGATTTGTAATAATGAACAGTAAACTGAGGAGGGGTGAGAGAAAGTGGGCTGTGTGGTGGTGGTGGTGAGGGAAGGTAGGTGAAGTGCATGGTAAGAGTGTAAGATGCATAGTGGTGGAAAAGGAGAGATAGTGTCATGGTATAAAAAGATGATCAATGTGAAATGTGAGTGGAGAAGGACAGTATTAAGAAGTAAAAACGTTCTGAGTAATAAGAAAGACAAGTGGTACCAGGGAAAAGCTGGTGAGGTACACAGGTCTGGTCACATTTTGAGGGCACTGCAGTTCGACTGGTAAAGGAGGGGCCAGTAATAGAGAGATAATGGGTGGTGGGGACGGTTTGAAGAAAAAATTGGGCAAGGAGCCCCAGCTGTGCACATTTATATATTTATATTATGCTTCCAGAATTTCAGTTTTGCCAAGATGGGCAGGTTTTCTTGTATACTGCATATCAGTCATCCAGGTCCTTTGTCATCTCTTCTGTGAAGTTCGGCCTTCATGACTTTATTCTATGTCTTCTTGGGCCTCCTTCTTGCAAAAGCTCTATCCACATTAAGTGATTAGTACTTCTTTATATTAGTTGTTCTCATCTATATGCAACACCTATCCATACCAGCACAATATTTGTGCACACAATACCTGATTCCTGTTATGCTCATTTTCCTCTCTTAACACATTTGTACCTTATTTTTAATGCACACTTATGTCCTCTGCATTCTAGGCCCATGTTTTGCTACCATGCAGCATTGCAATTTTAAAACATGTGAGATACAATTATTTGCTCTTCCTTCTGACTAAAAGAGCTTTGTTGCCAGCAGTGGTAATAGTTCCTTGTGTATGTCAATGCTTACAATCTACTCTGAGCTACTGCTACAGACAGTGACATCATCATTTGTAGCTGGGCTGTAACTGCTAACATTTCCCAATCAACAAATCAGCTGCTAGTTGGAGTTGTTGGCTTTGTATTCGTCTAGAATGAAAAAAAAAAAAAAAAAAATTCTTATTTGAACAATGCATGGCTGTATGGTAAGAAGCTTGCTTCCTAACTACATGGTTCCAGGTTCAGTCCCACTGCGTTGCACCCAAAGCCTTGTGAGTGGATTTGGTAGACAGAAACTGAAAGAAGCCCATCATATATATATATATATATATATATATATATATATGTATGAATATGTTTGTGTCTGTGTTTGTCCCCCAACAATTGCTTGACAACCGATGTTGGTGTTTATGTTCTTGTAACTTAGCGGTTCGGCAAAAAGGTCCGATAGAATAAGTACTAGGCTTACAAAGAATAAGTCCTGGGGTTGGCTTGTGTGACTAAAAGTTGGTGCTCCAGCATGGCTGCAGTCCAATGACTAAATCTAGCAAAAGATATGTTAATAAATATTTATGCAAGCATGGCTGTGTGGTAAAAAGTTTGCATCCCAACCACATGGTTTTGGGTTCAGCCCCACTGAGTGACACTTTGGGCAAATGCCTTCTACTATATAACCTTGGGCTGACCAAAGCCTTGAGAGTGGATTTGTTAAGATGGAAACTGAAAGAAGCCCATCATGTGTGTGTGTGTGTATTTTGTCTACTGACACTGCTTGACAACTGTTGTTGGTTTGTTTATATCCATGTACCTTGGCAGTTCAGCATGGGTGACTGATAGAATAAGTGCTAAACTTTAAGTAAATACTGGGGTGTTATTAAACAAAATCATTCAAGGTGGTGCCCCAGCATTGCCACAGTCTAATGATGGAAACAAGTGACATATAACACACACAGACACAAATAGACGCATACTCAGAACAAATTAACAGTACTTGAGGTGTGATGCAAACAGTTGCACAATCCCTTGTTGATTAACCAAACGAACGAACCTCATTTGTTGAGATTAAAACGAAACCCAAAAGTCAGTCCTAGTCCAAAAGTGAAGACATGACAGGACAGAACATATCCAAAGCAAACTTACCATAAAAAAAAATAAATAAAAAATGAAGAAGTTTTAATAAGCAAACGAACAAAATAAGAAGCATTGAAAGCGGGAAAAAAAACAACAACTTTTCGTTCATAAAGAATCTATCAACAGCAATGACGTATCTTTTATAAAATTATAAACTGACTTTTATTATTTTTCTATATATATATATATGTGTGTGTATATATATATATATATATATATATATATATATATGTATATATATATATATATATATATATATATTTAAAAATATGAAGAAATAAGTCCAAACTATGGTATTTACATGAAATTTTCTCCCCTTATATCAGGAAGAAGAATGGCTTGGATGTTGAAAAACAAATATGAAGAATATTAATAACTGTTATTGAATTATTATTATTACTACTACTATTACTATTATTATTATTGTTATTATTATTATTAAGGTGGTAAAGCTGGCAGAATTGCAAGCATGCTGAACAAAAATGCTTAGCAGCACTTCGTCCATTTTCATGTTCTGAGTTCAAATTCTGTCAAAGTTAACTTTGCTTTTCATCCTTGTAGGGGAATCAATGAAACAAGTACCAGTCTATCCTGGGGGTTGATGTAATCAACTAAACCCTGCCCCAAAATCTGACACCACTATTAATATTATTAAGGTGGAAAACTGGCAGAATTGTTAGCACACTGGATAAAGTGCTCAGTGGCATTTCACCTATCTCTATGGTCTGAGTTCAAATTCAGCAAAGGTAGGCTTTGGTTTTCATTCTTTTTTGTTTTTGGAGGGGGGTCAATGAAATAAGTACAAGTACTGGGATCAATGAAACTGACTAGCCCCTCTCCCCAAATTTCAGACCTCGTGCCTATAGTAAAAAAAAAGGATCATTATTATAATAACAATTTCTAACATAGGCACAAGGCCACAAAATTTTTAAGGTCAAGAAATATTGACTTATACTAAATCCCAGTACTTGACTGGTTCTATGTGTTAATCCCTTGGAAAGATAAGCGGCAAAGACAGCCTTGCCAGGATTTGAACTCACAAAATGTAAAGGGCATTTTTTGAATTTCCACATGTATCTACAATTATACTAAGATTGTATTCTGACTAATGTTTCTTCCTTTTTTTGCAGTTAAGATCTAGACCAGCCCTAATCATTTTAACATTATACCTCGATTTCTTTAAATCAAAGAAAAATATTTTATCATAATTAAGGTTTTCTACTTTACCAATATAACATCTAATATTTTTAAGAATAACTTCTAACCCTTTAGTATTTAAACGGGCCATATCTGGCCCATATCCGACCCAATTGGCTTACCTGTTCTATGTTCAAAATGGCTAGATCCTGCCTCTCACACCTACCCTACAATGTCATTCTAAATATAAACATTCACATCATTGAAATCTTGAAGCTACAAGATAATGACTGATTAATTCAAAACAATGTGGATAAATAAGCATTGCATTCGACAGAGTAATCTGAATGCTGAAGGATTAGCATCCATATCCTGCCCAAATCTGACCTCTCACATCTACCCTACAATGTCTCTAATAGTGGGGCCCCGGTGTGGGAGTTCAAGGGCTTTTCCATTATTGTCCCCAGATCTACACTGACCCAAAGTAGTAGCACCTGTTAGGGCTAATTACCACAAGAACCACCAGGAGTGAAGCACCCCTAGTAACTGTTAGATTTTCCTTCGAAGAGAATGTAAACTCGTACACCCCACCACTGAAATGCAGCTAGTCTCTGGTCATCTCAACCTCTGTCGTGCCAATGGTTTTATAGATGATTGCTCTGAAAAAAGGGTTTAGTGCTGTGCAACATTTTATCCACCCAAAACAAATTCATGCACAGAAACTTCTTGGACTCTTGGAACGTTTGCACGGACTGTGTCTAAAAAGTGGTCTTACTTTTATATATATATATATATTAGAAATGATCCATTTCTAAATCTCTCAGAGAGACTTGATAAAGCAGTTGTATACTGTCAACTTAATGTGACAGTCCCAATAAGGGAATCATACTACTGCTATTTAGCCCTAGGAAGCTGGACTGCTTCCTGTCGGCCTTGACACATTTCCTGTGTCCTTATGCTTACGAGGGGGAGACAAGCACCTCCACCCAGCCTAGCCTGCATTCAGGGACATGTTTCTGAGGTTTTGCTTGTCATCAGCCTGAAGTAGCATGACTAGCTGGCTGAAGATGCCTGTCAAGCTCTCGTAAACATATATATTTCTAGTGAAACACATTCACTGATTACAAAAATTAGAAATGATCCATTTCTAAATCTCACTGAGAGACTTAAGCAGAGACTTACAACTACTATATATATATGCCTATAATAGGACATCTACCCGCTAGAAAGAGTAGCAAAAAACTAGATATAATTTTATCTAGCTAAATAGCTTGAAACCATGGTACAGAGTGTAGACTGGTAAAAATGTTTTTATTTTTCATTCTCTTTCGAAATTATCCCTATTTTTGTGGTATAGAGTTTTTTGCTACTCTTTCTAGCGGGTAGATGTCCTATTATAGGCATCTCTATATTTTAAATGAATAATATATATGTAGTCTATTGACTAATTTTTTATTCTCGCTGGACCACTGGTGGTAGATTAAATTTCTAAAATTTATTTTGCTGCCCTATGATTAATATATATATATATATGTAGAGAGAGAGAGAGAGAGAGGCAATTATGCAGATAAACAAATTAGATATAACACCTTGGATTTGATATAAAAATATCTATATATTTATACATGCATTTTCTACCCTGACGATGGAAGCTCAATTTATCCACTATTTATTTGCTTCTGTTACTGGCTGCATATTCTGGTGAACTAAATCTACCAACATTATGACGGATCTCAGAGCCCCCAGAAATAGCTGTTGGACTTGTAACACCTTACTTCCTGCCTCCCCTTGAATTTTCTCTGTCATTTGTAACTCTGCATAAATTCGACCGATTAAGATATTAACATCTATATATTTATACTTAAGTATTTGTCTGAAAATCTTCAGGCTTTGCTTTCTAATATGCTTGCACGTGTGCACACACACACACACACGTTTCCAAATTATGGTTGGTAGGGATACAGAATCCAAGTGGGCACTATAGTCGCATGTACCAGTTATTAATGCCGGCTAACTTCTGTAAGTGTATAAAAAACTCCAGTTAGTTTGATTTACTAACTTCAGTCTGTCTTCACATCGGTAAATCCATATGTCTCTATAGAAACTGCATCTTTCTGGTAGAGAAAATAATGAATTTATAATAAAGGAGAATAGAGACTTACATCCAGTTTTATTCAGCAGTTAATTATTTCTTTTCATAATTAACTGCTGAATAAAACTGGATATAAATCTCTACTCTCCTTTATTGCAAATTTATTATATATATATGTATTTTGTATATTAAGTCCAAGTTGTTATATATAATTTGTTCATTTGCATAATTCCTTCCATATCTGATCACTTGGATTTGTTTTATAGCCACTCTTTACCCCGTGGAATTGGTCCCTCATAAAGACATCGGAGCCTAAGTTCGAATCATTTGTCAACTAAATGTTTTCTATACTGAGGATCTATGGATCTCATCTGTTGACTATATATATATAGGTTATCACAGCTGGTGCCTCACATTTAGTTATTTGAATTTCTTGTTCCCAACTATATATAAGGATGACCACTACATCTGTTCTTTAGGTAAAGACCTGACTTTAGCTGTGCGTACAAATATTGCATATGTGGTGTATATAATTTAGATGAATCATAGCAGTGGAGTGACATTAAAAATTTGTTAGCCAAAGAAATTGGATGACAGAGACAAAAGTTTGTGAAACACTGCTTCAGCATCTTGATTGTTGTACAGTCATAGGCCAGCTGTGATCACACAGACTGATAATTTAGGTATTCCAGCCATGACGATCCTATCTTTTTTTGTCCAAATGTTATTCCTTATTCATATTTTTTCATTTGGGTTTTTAATTCATTTTCAAATAATTTTTTTTTGTTATGAGAAGCTTATCATGTGTGTGTGTACCCTTGTCTAGACATAACTTGATGGTTGTAAATGAGCATCACTGGTCATACAAGCAGGGTTGATCTTTTCCAGTCTTCAGTGAAAAGACATGTTTAGCTTTGGGAACAATATTCCCTCTTGTTCAGAAACAGGTGAGGGTTGGCAACAGGAAGAGGAACCAACCATGGAAAAGTGGACGTTAAATGATGACGATGACAATGAAGAATCAGACAGGATATAGCCTGAGAATAGGGAATGTGAAACTTGAATAACTAGATCTAAGGTGCCAGCTGTAATAAACATAAATAACTCTTGCCTGCGCCTATGGACACTATATATATATAAAAAGATGATGTGAAAATTAAAATGTAGTGAAATAGCATTAGTTTAAAATGCACACATCAGCACAGAGAGAGAAAGAGAGAGAGTTTATGAATTGATGAGAGTTTTTTTAATCAATCTAAGAATCTCCATTCTTTGCACTTTAGTTCTGTAAATAAACTATTTATTCAAAGAAGTCTTAGTTTTTTTTCTTCTGAAGTCACAGAAGATTAAAAAAATTTTTGCTGACACAGAAACAGATGTTTGTGTGTGTGTATGTAACTGAGTGTGCATGTGCCTAATGATATCCATCAATGTATATTTTTGAAAAAAAAAAAAATTTTTTTCAACATGAAAAATATGCATGTGTGAAAGGTGGGAGGTGGGGTGACAGGGAGATGGTGGTTAACACTACCATGTAACCATAATGATTTAAGAAACAATATGAAATCTTTTCACTGGAAGGTTGTATTCTTTTTCTTTTGCTTGTATAAAACCAGATTTACTTAGCTTTCAATAAATTATAATCAAGGTCATCTTAGAAAGCTAACAAATTTTATATAACATGCTTTTTGTTGATTTTTTTTAATAGAAATTTCAATTTTGTTTTTGTTTCTGTTTAAAATCCTAAGGTCTCTGATAAAGGCTATCGCTCTCTCCTTTCATAAGGCCGGTCGCTGCGTTTTCTGTCACGCTCATACTCGGGTTTCCTGTTGTAGTTGCGTTCCCTAGAGTCATCACTGAGTCGATACGATCGTTCTCTGCGATAGTCTTCCCCACCAACCCTCACGTGGTCTGTGCTTGGCCCATCAGAATAGTTCCGACTTCTCTCTGTACCAGTACGGATCCTTTCCGTGTAATTTCTGTCTCTTTGCGGGTAAACACGTTCCCGCTCCACGTAAAGAGTGCCTCTTTGTCTGTAGTTTGTTGTTTCTCTCTGCAGGTAACCGGTGTCTCTTGACTGAAACCTTCCGTCTCGCTGTGAATAGCTCTCGTCTCTTTTCCCATGTCGATTGTCTCTAGAATAATTGTCGTCTCTCTGAGAGTAACCGGAGTTTCTCGGTTGATAATTGCTGTCCCGTTGAGGGAACCCAGTTTCTCCTCCTCTATGGGCATAGTTGGGGTCTCTTGGAGGAAAGACAGGATCTCTGAGTAAGCCGGTACCGCCTTCCCGTGGCGGATAGCCACCTTCTCGTTGTACATAAACACCTCCACCCCTCGATGGATAGGTTCCTCTCCCATAGCCAGACTCACGCCGTGCATAGACATCCTCTCGGCCACGATAGCTCTCGCCACGCGTTGAATACCTGGACACTCGGTCAGACTCCCTCACCTCTTCCCTGTACTCGTCTTGTTCATAATCTCTGAATTCTTGTCTCTCTTTGTGTGGTGAACGAATCCCGTAGGTAGTGTGTCGTACCCCGTCAAATCTGTTGCTCCACGAATTGGTAAACCTATCATTGTTATTCCTGCTGTATTCTCTCCGGCCGTCAAATCTGTTGTCCTGTGGGCGGACACGGTTGCCAGCATCTCCATACGTATTTGATGAAGACGAGGCTACAAACCGTGACTTGGAATCGTATTTTTCATTGCAGTCATTGTATTTCCGCTTGGGGCAAAACGGTGCCTTCGTGCTTAGGTTGTTGTTGTTGTTTGTTCTGCGGGAGGGGACAGGATGTTGCGAATACTTGTTCATGGTTGAATTTGGAGATTCTGCATGGCCTCTGTGAGTTACTTCAACATCGGATACATAAGCACCGGAACTTGCACCAACTTGAGAATTACTGCTCGATTTAGACGAAGAATCATCCGAATCTTCTCTTTTGGATTCAGATTTCTTTTTCTTGCGCTTTTTGGACTTTTTCCGAATTTTGCGTTCAAGTTTATCTGAAAATAGAAATAGGTGAATTAATATCATCAGAAACAATATATATTTTCAAGAAGTTAAAAAAAATAAAACACCATGGGTAAGAAGCTTGCTTCCTAAATACATGGTTCTGATCAAAACTTTTTTCGGTGATTTCTATTGATGGAAACTGAAAGAAGCTTGTCATGTGTGTGTGTGTTACTGCCTCCTTGCCATGAAATCGTGTGATAGTTGAAAACAAATGTTATTGTCATGCAAGTGGAGTCTTTCATTCATCTTGAAACAGGAAAGGGTTGGAGATAAGAAACGATATCTGGCTATAGAAAATCTGTGTCAACAAATTCTGTCCAACCCATGCAAGCATGGAAGAGTCGATGATAAGATATTAATGATAATAAATAGGTGTGTGTGTGTGTGTGTTTTATATGTATATACATATATATATATAGGCATAGGCGTGGCAGTGTGGTAAGAAGCTCACATACCAACCACTTGGGTTCAAGATTCAGTCTTACTGCGTAACACCTTGGGCAGGTGTCTTCTACTATAGCCTTGAGCCAACCAAAGCCCTGTGAGTGGATTTGGTAGATGAAACTGAAAGAAATCTGTCATATATATATGACAGGTTTATATCATCATCACTGTTTAACGTCCGCTTTCCATGCTAGCATGGGTTGGATGATCTGACTGAGGACTGGTGAAACCAGATGGCTACACCAGGCTTCAATCTGATTTGGCAGAGTTTCTACAGCTGGATGCCCTTCCTAAAGCCAACCACTCCGAGAGTGTAGTGGGTGCTTTTATGGCACGAAGGCCAGTCAGGCGGTTCTGGCAACGGCCACATACACACATATAGACCGATATATGAATGTGTGTCTCTTTGCTCCCCCGCCCACTGCTTGACAACTGGTGGTGGTGTGTTTACAACTATAACTTAGCAATTTGGCAAAAGAGACCAACAGAATAAGTACGAGGTTTAAAAAAAAAAGTACTGGGTTGATTCACTCAACTAAAAATTTATATATATATGTCTTTCAAGTGTTTTAATTTTTACATTTTATGAATTGGGATTTTCTCTGGATTTTCGTTTTGCTGCTTTCAGTTTTTGAGCATAACAGTTAATGCTTCAAGTAGTGAGTCAGAATTGTGTGATATTATTAATCTTTTAATTAGAGAAAGATACACAGGACATAGATAAAATGATTAGAGCAATATTTCAGGATCATTTACAAAGGCTTTCTGTCTATGTGATGTCTAGGTTTTTATTGATTCTGAGCAGGACTGGAGTTATCATGCACTTGATATTGCATTGATGATTTCAATGGTAAATGATACTGGTTAGAAGAAAGAAAGAAAGAAAGAAAGAAAAACCCCTATTAATTTACTGATATCTAAATATTTTATAATTCTGTGTGTGTTGAGAGGCCCCACCTGCTCAAATACTCCCAATTAGCTGAAGGGGCATTTCTCTTTTCCTTTTCTGATATTGCAAGTTACTTGGTGGTCTCACTAGTGTCAGTGGCATGAAAAAAAGCTCCCAGCACAAACTGGTTGGCATTAGGAAGGGCATCGTACTGTAGAAACCATGCTGAACCCTTGGCATGGGTCCTACAACTCACTAGATCCTGTGAAAATGTCTAACCCATGCCAGCACGAAAGACAAACATTAAATGATGATGACGACATCTTCCCAGACGAAAACTGCAACTTCTGGCTTTTCAACTATGCACATAGATTAAGTATGGTGTATTGATAGAACTAGCTTGTATGTGTGTGTATATATATATATATATATATATATATATACACAGGGTGTCCACAAAGTCTGGGTACATGGAGATTAACACACACTTTAAGAAATTATTAATTTCTTATATTTAATTGTTTATGTTATGATTTTATTTACTCCATGTACCCAGACCTTGTGGACACCCTGTATATGATCTGTTTCCTGTATGTGTGTAATTTAGAATCATTTCAATCTGTTTTACCTTTCTTTGTTCTTTTTGGCGGAGAGGGAGGGGAATCTTTGACTTCCCCTTCTTCTGAAGACGAGGAGTCTTGAATTTTAGGAGCACAACCTTCAATCCGTAATTTCTTCACAGTGTTGCTCTCTTCCCCAGTATCTTTTGGTTGTCGGTAATTTTCAACATGGTTTACCCGTATTGTGCGACTTAGTATCTACAATACATGGAAAAAAGAAAGAAAAGGGCTTGAAAAAAAAGCAAAAAAGATTTTCAATATCTTATGAGAAGATTTAACCTTTTAGCATTTAAAACAGCCATGTCTGGCCCAAATATTCTACTTGTTTTATGTTCAAACTATCTTGATCTGGCTTATCGTACCTAACTTACAATCTCATTCTAAAAATAAAACAATCACATCATTGAACTCTCAAAGCCACAAGATAATGCTTGATTAATTCAAAATGTCCAAGGAGGAATATATACACCAGAGAATCGGCCCTATGATCCTTATGGAGTAATGTGGATCAATCAAGGGACCACGTGGTGATAAGCTCACTGGTTTGTGCTAATATTTGATAAAATCATAGGTATGGAGGAGTAGTTCACTTACCTTTATACCGTTAAGGTTGTCAACAGCCAGAACTGTACTTCTTTGGTCTTCATAGCAGAGAAAGCCATAGCCCAATGACTGACCAGTTTTCTTATCCCGAACCAGGTTAATGTTCACAACTTCACCATATCTAAAATTAGACATCAATGAAATAACAATGAATCAGGGAGTTTGTGTTGACCAAGTGATTAACTGTTATGTTATAAACTCAGACATTTCCATTTTCTTGGTTCTAGAATACAAAACTTCATCAATATTATCATCATTTAACCCTTTTGTTACTGTATATATTCTGAGATGCTCTGTGTTTCTTTCAATTAATTTTAAATATAACAAAGAATTTAGTAAAATAACTTAGTTATCGTTAAGTTAGTGTTAGGAACATAGATTGTGACTAAGGTTTGGGGGAAGATTTTAATTCAAAACTTATGAAAACAAGACATTTGTACTTAGAGCCAGAGCTAGTTTCAGTTGGGTTGCTTTCCATGCTGGCATGGGTTGGACAGTTTGACATGGAGCTGTCCAGACTCCAATTGTCTGTTGTGTCATGGTTTCTATGGATGGATGCCCTTCCTAATGCCAACCACTTAAGAAAGTGTGCTGGGTGCTTTTTACGTGTCACATTCATATTTAAACTGAAACATTACACCATAATTTTACATGCAAGAACCGATTAACCCTTTTGATACCAACCCACCTCGGAACTCCGATTCTCAGATGCAAAATTCCTGATCTAACCCTTTAGCATTCAGATTATGACGAAGTTATTTTACTAAATGCCTCATTACATTCAAAAGTAATTGAAACAAAGGCAACATATTTCAACAGAAATATGGTAATGAAAGGATTAAGTTATGTCCCAAATATAGTGACTAAGTTATAATGGCAAATATAGTTAAATCCTTCTAAATTTTCGATTATTTAAAAAATTAATAGAAATACATTGGCATTTTGTTTCATTAGAAACAATGTCAGAAAATACTTTTGGAGTTAGCTTTCCACTTGAAGAATCAAGTAATCAAGTTTAAAGGGAATAATAATCATTTCCTTCAATTTCTAGATAGAAGCAAATAGAAAATAACATTTACTGACCAAACACAAAAAAACTATTACAATTTTATTACACAGTGTAATACATCTTACATTCAACACACACACACACACACACAGACCAAACATAAGACTTACTGTGAAAATACGCAGATCACATCTCCTTCTGTCAAATCATAAGGGAGTCCACCAATAAATATCCAGGCACTGTCTTTGTACTGGTCGTGCCAAGATTTTTTGCCAACTAAACCCAATTCTAGTTCCTTTTGACTAAGTTTCTGGATGTTCTTCACATTCCTTTAAAGAAACAAAAATAAGATATATATATATAGTTACAGGCGTAGCTGTGTATAGACGCAGAGATGACTGTGTGTTCAGAAGTTTGCTTCTCAACCACATGGTTCTGGACTCAGTCCTACTGTGTGGCACCTTGCGCAAGTGTCTTCTACTATAGCTTCAGGCTGACCAAAGCCTTGTCGGTGGATTGGGTAGAGGGAAACCGAAAGTAGCCAGTCGTATATGTGTACGTCTTTGCGTCTGTTTGTCCCACACCATTGCTTGACAACTGGTGATGGTGTCTCAGGGCTACACTGATACTTTGGCATCACCTTCAAGAGATTTCTCAGTTGATTATATTTATCTCTTCTATTTACGGAACAACTGAATTCACCTTTGCATAAAGCGACAAAACACAATAAGGCAGTTTGTTCAATGATCTGATGATGAAACATGTGATAAACCAGATATATATGAGGAGTTGGATATATATATATATATATATATATATACACACATATGTATATATGACGAGCTGCTGTTTACCAAAATTCACAAAGCAATTGTCACTAGTTAGCCTGAGATTCAGACAGAAGACACTTGCTTAAGATGTGTAGTGTAATCAAATTTGGAAACGTGTGGTTAGGAAATTGTACTCTTTAACCACACAGCCATGCCTGTATAATAATTAAAACAAATTAATTAATTAATTAACAATGAACATCTTTTTATATTATAAAATTTGTTAATATAAGAGCGATGTATGTACATGAATAATGTGTTCAGAGGAGTGAGAAGAAAGAGAAACAGGAAATGGAGAGAGAGAGAGAGGGGGGGAGGGAGAGAGAGAGAGAGAGAGTAAGAATGGAGATTCAATATATGACCAACAAATAAGAAAACAATGCTATTTCATTTGCCAATTAGAGAAAATGTCATGTTGACATATTAGTATGCTTAGGCACATTGTATCCCATTGAGAGGGAGAAAACTCACATGGCGACATGCTGTACCTACAGCATGCTAAAGGTTAACTCATCATTATCATTTCATCGTCTACATTTCCATGCTATCATAGGTCAGATGCAGGGTTGGACTTAATGTATGGGCCAATACAAGCTATGGCTCAGGAGTCCCTCTAACTCAAAGCCTAAAAGTTGGAGTTAAAAATTAAAAAAAAATATTTATAGCAATGAAACAAATCATTTGTAATTCCTTTTTTACTTGTTTAAATGTTTTTTCATTCAACACAGTTTTATTAAATTTATCAAACCCTCTTTTGGTCTATTGGGTCATTTTAGAGCTAAAAATTCATTAAATTTAACTGAGTCCCCCTGAATCCACCAAGGCCATTAAAAATCTTTGGGGCCACTTCAAACTGTTTTGGATCCCTAGATGAAATGAGGCACTCTTTATTATCTTATGTTTTGAATTAGCAATATTGTAGAGGTCCCACTAGGTCTACAACCAGCCCAGGTCAGATTAGAGTACACTGTTTGGCAAGAGACTGATAGAATAAGTATCAGGCTTTAACAGAAAAAAGTACTGAGGTCGATTTGTGTGACTAAAATTCTTCCAGCATGGCCACATTCTAATGACTGAAACAAGTAAAAGACTAGAATGTCTCTGACCATAGTTACGCTGGATCAGGGTTCACTCAGATCTAGACAACAAGAAGATGTGGTTGGAGTAAGAATACAAATTAAAACATCACTGATCAACATAAACTGACTTTACAGAAGTGGGACCATAATTTTAGGTCTACTGTAGTGGTGTCTTGTTGTGTTTCTGGACATAGTTTGCCCAGCTATTAGGAAAATGTACCATATTATAGGTGATGTACTACCAACAGAGTTGTTACATTGTTAGATAGCATGCTTTGCAATATTTCTTTACACTCTTAGAGTTTTGAGTTCAAGCCCCACCAAGGTCAACAATCTTTCATCCTTTCAGTGATGGATTAGCAGAATTGTCAGAGCACGATAGAGGATGCTTTATGGAATTTTCCTGGGTTCAAATCTCACCTCCTGTCACGAGGGGTGGGGTGGGGAGAGGAAAGAACCCCAGCAATATTTTTGTTAGGAGTTGTGATCAACAGATAGCATGAGAACTGGAGAAACGAATTGAAACATAGTTTCCTTGGTTTGACCAGAATATCAGCTGTGATCACCCCCAACAAATCCTCAAACTGTTAGTAAAGACAGACTTGTATTCTGTATTGGTGGGCAGATAGCAGAGCTGGTAGAGTATCATGTAAAATGCATTGAGGAATTTATGGGCTACATTCAGACTTCAATTACTGCCCAGGTTTCATAAATACCTGCTGACAGAAAAAAATACTGGAGTCAAATGCTATTGACCATAATCTAGGGAACCAGTCAAAGAATCTACATAGGAAATACTGTTTTACGATCTGGGGCACTGCTGCTACAAAGCGCACAAACCTCAAAATGAAGGCCATCACACTGTAGTATCTGGCCCAAAGATGCAACATCTCCTTTCTCTGCCCTATTTTGTTATTACTACCATGCTTCTGCTTCTCTGAAGTAGCTAGTTGCATATCACCTTCATCAGTTTCTCCTCTTTATTGATACCTCTACTATATCTCACACTTCAGGGCAAGTTACTTATCTCACCCCAACCTATCCTTCAACACCACCAGAGCTTTAGTTCTCTGAAATTTATACTCCATTCACATTTTCCCAGTAGACATTCACTTTCAAATGTTCAATTCAACATAAACCAGAATGGTTGTTCTCTGTAGTCTCTCAGAAAGCCTACAAAGACTAGAAGAGGGAACAACCCTTTTGCAGGAAGTAAACATTAAAAGAATAATAACCCCTGCCCCCTCTTATCTGCTTCATGCAATGAAATTGGAGCCAGCTGTCAGCCCTCAAAAAGCTCTTGTGAAACAGGATGCAGTTCATATTTCATCATATAGGCACAGGAGTGGCTGTGTGGTAAGTAGCTTGCTTACCAACCACATGGTTCCGGGTTCAGTCCCACTGCGTGGCACCTTGGGCAAGTGTCTTCTACTATAGCTTTGGGCTGACCAAAGCCTTGTGAGTGGATTTGGTAGACGGAAACTGAAAGAAGCCCATCATATATATGCATATGTATGTGTGTGTATATGTTTGTCCCCCAACATCGCATGACAACCGATGCTGGTGTGTTTACGTCCCTGTAACTTAGCAGTTCGGTAAAGGATACCGATAGAATAAGTACTAGGCTTACAAAGAATAAGTCCCGGGGTCGATTTCTTCGACTAAAGGCGGTGCTCCAGCATGGCCACAGTCAAATGACTGAAACACATAAAAGAGTATATGCATAAGATGACATAGATATTTCATATTATAAATTATTAGGGTAGCTGAATCAATGGGTTAATTTATTTATAATTATATTGCTGATTATAGGTTAACAGGCTTTATCACTGGTTCAGTTCATTTCTCATGTCAAAAGTGTCTGTGCAAATCAAGCAGATTAAATACCACAAAGTATTGGGTCATTCCATAAATAATGCAGCTATTTTCAACTGCATGAACCAAAAGTCGTTGGGGACAGGATAGACTACCTGCATCAACTTCCTATAAAAGCAGGTAGTAATTTTATCTTGTCCTTATTCTTAGTGCAAGTTTTGAAGAGTGCAGTTCGATTTTAACAGTTATTTTTTCAAAGCTGTAGTGGAAGTGACAAAGGAGCATATTCAGCATATTTTTAGCTTTGTGAGTTCAATAAAGGCAACAACGCAACGGAAAGTGCAAGGAATATTAATTATGGAGATCGGACAATAAGTGTAAGCAAGTGTCAACACTGGTTCCAGAAATTCTGAGCTAAAAACTACAGCCTAGAAGATGAGCCTCATCCTGGACGATCTGTAGAGCTTGATGAGGACATCCTGCAAACCCTGGTGGAACAAAATCCCATTGTAACTGTTGAGGAACTAACAGAGAAGCTTGGATTTGGTCATTCAACTAATCATCAACAGCTGCGTGCCATTGGAAAAGTCAGCAAATTGGGTCAATGGGTTCCTCACAAACTTTCCGAGTCTAATCGCATGCAGAGAGTGAATGTGTGCTCTTCTTTGCTGCCACATCTCACGAATGAACCTTTTTGGGATTGAATAGTGACTGGTGACGAGAAATGGGTTCTCTATAAAAATGTCAAATGCTGAAGACAGTAGGTAGGGAAAAGGAGAAACACTGGCACCCCAGGCTAAAGAAGGTCTTCATCCATGTAAGGTGTTGTTATCTGTTTGGTGGGATATGAAAGGTTTAGTCCTCTTTGAACTTTTAAATCCAAACCAAACGATAACAAAGGAGATCTACTGTGAGCAGCTTGAGCGGCTTAAGTCAGCGCTAGAAGAAAAACGACCATCTTTGGTTTCAAATGAAAGGTTTTCTTTCATCTGGATAATGCTCGGCCACATACAGTAAAGATGACATTCCAAAGGCTGGAATAGTTTGAATGGAAAATGATGACCCACCCACGATATTCATTGGACATTGACCCATCTGATTATCATTTATTCTGCAAAATCATTTGGACGGAAAAATATGAACTCTGTAGATGAGGTCAGAACAGTACTGGAAGAGTATTTTTTGCTATGGACAAGTGAATTTTGGAAGAGGGGCCTTGCAAGTTTACCAGATACAAGGAAGGGCATTGTAGAAAACGAAGGAGGTTGTTTTTTGGGATTGTGATTGTTTTTTGTGACATTCTAATCACACACACACAATGGCATCCTGCATGGTTTTCCCCTCTCAAATTTCACAAAGTATTGGTTATCCTAGGGTGATAGTGGAAGACACTGTACTACTGTGCAGTGAGATCAAATCAGGAAGCACATGGTTGTAAAACAAACATTTATGCACACAGCCATGGGTGTCCCTGACATGAAACTATGAGTCTACCAAGATGTAGCAGAATAGTGATACTAACAGAAACACAAATCAATATATATATTAGCAACAGAGGCAGTATTAATACTGAAAGGTAATATTTATTCCCACCTGAATGTGGATGTTAGAAAAACTATACTGCGGTAGATATCATGAGATAAATTCTCACATTAGCTTTTGGTACAAAATGCTCTCTGTCATTAATATTTTTTAACAAGCCCACCGGTTAATTGTAACACCAGTGCTTGTTCTGGCACTGTTTTTCTATATATCGCTGACAGAGACAGGCTGCTATTTCTAGCGGCTGAGCATTCATCATTGGACAAGAAAGGTTGAAATTGTGATCTGGTGGTCCTGGTGCTGGAGATAGTGGGGATTTATCTCCCTGCTAGTGATATGAAATCCATTTTGCTCTATCACATTAAGATTTTTCCCAAACTCAAATGACCATTTTTCACCATATCTAAGGATAGAATTGGTTAAATCAAATGCAGCTGGACATAATGTTGAAAACATAACTTTTCAATATCATTGAAAGTAAATGCAACTACAAAAGTGGAAACAAGTCATATCGACAGAAATGTTCCTTATACAATTAGATGTTAATAAACATCACATTCCTGTGGCTCTTGACATTATACATGTCCCATGTTTGTGGAATTTTCCTGCAGATATGCTTATGCTGTGCTTGATTTAGTATAAATATAATTGCAAACCAGGAGAGTCAGGCTTTGTTGAACCTTTAACTACTTCTTATGAAAATTGGTATTATGAATGCTCCCTTAATGTTTTAATTGTGAGGTCACAAGGGTCAAGCTTTGTCAAAGAGCTGTATATACTCTTTGCCGTCACAAATCTGCATTTGCTCACTTTATAACTCTTTTACTTGTTTCAGTCATTTGACTGGGGCCATGCTAGAGCACCGCCTTTTAGTCGAGCAAATCGACCCCCAGGACTTATTCTCGGTAAACATAGTACTTATTCTACCGGTCTCTTTTGCCGAACCGCTAAGTTACGGGGACGTAAACACAGACACACACACACACACATATATATATATATATATATATACATACAACGGGCTTCTTTCAGTTTCCACCTACCAAATCCACTCACAAGGCTTTGGTTGGCCCGAGGCTATAGTAGAAGACACTTGCCCAAGGTGCCACGCAGTGGGACTGAACCCGGAACCATGTGGTTGGTAAGCAAGCTACTTACCACACAGCCACTCCTGTTGACAATTCTGAAAAAGATTTTCCCAGATGACAACTGGCTCGAATACGTTTTGTATTTCAGAAATGGTGTGTGTGTGTGTGTGTGTGGTGATCAAGTAAGTTTCATATGTCAAAGTACAGAGTACTCAATACAATAAATATAAACTTTATTATGATTATAGATCACCTGTGAATCTGCATTACTCAGTGTCAAAGATACTCAAGGTGGCTGAGTACTTATTGACAAGTTTTTCCAACTGAATAGAAAATTTAATTTTTTAACATCACAATTATCCATTTTCCAGCCTAACTAAGAATAAACTGAAGATCGATCAATCAATATTTTTTATTGATAATTTAGGCATTACAGAGTTAAGCTGAAAGTAAGATACAATTATTTCACTTTAACCTCTTATAATTTTTTGAATCTTCTAGCATTCAGATTATTGTCAAATGCATTGCTTATTTATTCACATTGTTTTGAATAATCACACACTTTCTTGTATCTTGTAGCTTCAAGATTTTGATGTGGCTGTTCATTTTTAGAATGACATTGTAGGTTAGGTGTGAGAGGCTGGATCTGGCCAGTTTGAACATAAAATAGGTAGAATATTTGGGCCAGATATGGCTGGTTTAAATGCTAATGGGTGAATTGTTTTTAAGATTATATATAAATGCAAAGAAAAAAAAAACAGGAAAAATAACAAAAGTCAAAGGGATGTACACAGTGAATGTATTAGATTGATGCTCAGAGAAAGGTTTAAGATAGGAAAAAAAAAAAAAGGAGGCGGGGGGGGGGGGGGTGACTTTCTGAGCCTGGCTCTTCATCAGAAAGCAGAAAGTGGAAAAAGTCTGGAGAGAAGGAAACGTGTGTGTTGTTACATGGCTGAAGAATAATACACACACACATACATACACAACGGGCTGCTATGAAGTTTCCATCTACCAAATTCACTCACAAATCATTTGTCAGTCCAGGGTTCTATGGCAGGAGACATCTGGGCAACTGTCTTCTGTTATAGAAGACACTGGACAGTGAGAATGAACATGAAACCACATGGTTACAAAGCAAACTTCTTAACCACACAGCCATGCCTATGCCTGTAATTGTTCTATAATTATTTTGCAGGTTTCATACATTGTAATGAATTTATTCTGCTCCATGCATGGTCAGATGGTTTTGATCTATTGTTAAATGGTTGGATAGCTTTTGCAAATTTCGACAGTTCCATGCAAGAGGAGAATATACATTAGGGACGGAGGATGAGAGTACTTCTCAAAAGCCAACCAATTGTCTGTAGAGTGGGAAATGTAAAATATAGAGGTGGCGATGATGATGTCGTCACCATAGTTTTTATTTTCGTTCTTTTGTTTCGGTAATTTGACCGTGGCCAAGCTGGAGCACTGCCTTAAAGGCTTTTAGTCGAAGAAATTGAATCTAGGACTTAATCTTTGTAAGCCTAGTAATTATTCTATTGGTCTCTTTTGCCAAACCGCTAAGTTACGGGGACATAAACACACCAGCATCGGTTGTCAAGCAACGGCAGGGCAATAAACACAGACATACACATATATATACGACAGCTTGAAGCTATAGTAGAAGACACTTGCCCGAGGTGCCACACAGTGGGACTGAACCCGGAACCATGTGGTTGGTAAGCAAGCTACTTACCACACAGCCACTCCTGTACATTCACTTTTCCATGCTCACATGGGTTGGTTAGAATTTTCTATAGCTGGACACCCTTCCTGTTGCCAACCCTCACTCTCTCCTCTTGCTCTTCCCTCTGGCTAGGTAACCAAGTATCTCCTTAACAACAGCACACCTGTTCCTGTCCTTCCTTGTTACCTCTCTCTCTCTGGCTGGGTAATCACGTACATCCTCAATAGCAAGACACCTGTTTCTCTCTCTGTCACATTCTAACCTTTCATCATCTGACACAAGATCACCTCCTCCATCCAATACTCCTTCCCCTATCAAAAATTCCTTGTCTTGCAAGTTACTCGGTGACCCTGTCAGTGCTGGTGCCACATAAAAAGCATCCAGCACACACTGTAAAGTGGTTGGCATCCAAATGTAAAAACCTTGCCAAAACTGAGCTTGCCTGTGCTGGTGCCACATAAAAAGCACTCAGTCCACTCTGCGGGGTAGTTGATGTTAGGAAGGGCATCCAGCTGTAAAAACCATGCCAAAAAAAAAAAGACACAAGACTGGTGTAGTCTTCTATCTGGCCGGCACCTGTCAAACCATCCAACTCATGCCAGCATGGAAGGCAGATGTTAAACAATGTTGATGATGACATTATCCAAGGTTTCCAAATTTTAAGTTGGTTGGATATGATGAGAGAAACTCGGCTGCTGTTTCTAGCAAGTCAAGCATCCATGTAGAGAACCGGCTAAAAATGGTAGCTATAATTATCAAAACTGCCAGTGTAGGCTGTTCTGTAGCTCTAGGTTATCTCTGATTGAGGCAACCAGTAAGCAAAAATATTCAAGCCATGATTGTCCTGCCATTTTGCATTATGTTTAACATTACACTAACCAATATGTGCTTCATTGTTTTTAAGGCAGTAGGGTGTAATTTGAGGGAGATTTGACTGCTAGTTTTAGCAGGCAGGGGTTCCTTCATGAGCTGTACAAGCTTTAAAATAACTACTAGAATTCTGTGCACACTTTCAATATAAGCTTTGTACTGTCTGTCATATGTAAGAAATCATGTCATAATAATACAATAGTCTGTGTACCCTATAAACCCTCATTGTAAAGAGGAAAAGTGAAGTAAAACGGCTGGAAGAATGGGAATATAGGTCAGACTAGTGTGGTTAATATGAGATTGAAGGTGAGGAAGAGAGAGAAATAAAGGTTATAGTGTGAGGAAGTCATAATACAGATGACAAGCAGAGGTTTGGCAGGTTAGAGAATAGCTAAAGATATTGGTTTCCAAATTTGGCAAAGGTCCAGCAAGTTCGGGGCGGGGGTGGGGAGAAGTTGATTACATCAATCCCAGTCCTCAACTGGTACTTATTTCATTGACACCCACACTCCCCCGAAAGGATGCAAAGCAAAGTTGACCTTGGCAGAATTTGAACTCAGGATGTAAAGATGGACAAAAATACTGCTAAACATTTTGCTGGTGTGCTATCAATTCTGTTGGCTCACCGCCTTTAGAACAGCTAAAAATATCATTTCAAATTTTGGCACAAAGCCAGCAATTTTAGAGGAAGGAGTTAGTTCGCTGATACCACAGAGTTCTGTGTTGGAGTGGTACTTTATTTTATTGACCCCCGAAAGGATGGAAAGCAAAGTTGAAGCTAGTAGAATTTGAACTCAGAGAGTAAAGAGCAGGACAAAATGTAAAACAGGATTTGGAAACTGTCTTGACAAAAGTTGTCAAAAAGTACAAATGGATTTCTTTAATACATGATATGAGATGCAAATGATTGAGAAACTTGAAAGAATTTTAAATATTTACTTCACTTTTTGGCATTTAAAACAGCCGTCATCATCATCGTCGTTTAACGTCTGCTTACCATGCTGATATGGGTTGGATGGTTTGACTGAGGACTGGCAAGCCAGGAGGCTGCACCAGGCTCCAATATGATCTGGCAAAGTTTCTACAACCGGATGCCCTTCCTAACACCAACCACTCTGAGAGTGCAGCGGGTGTGTTTTATGTGCCACTGGCATGGATGGGGACCATTCAGGCGGCACTGGCAGTAGCCACGCTCAAATGGTGTTTTTTACGTGCCACTGACAAGGGTACCAGTTAGGTGGCCACAGCTACGATTTCACTTGGTTCAAAAGGTCTTCACAAGCATGACATATTTCCTGATGATTGAAGGGTGCTTTTAAACGGGCCAGTTATGCAACACTGGCAATAGCCATGGCTATGATCTCACTTGGCTTGCCGAGTCTTCTCAAGCATGGCATATCTTCAAAGGTCTCAGTTACTTGTCATTGCCTCTGAGAGGCCCAATGGTACTGTCAATTCGAATAGCTGGTCCCTCTGTTGGGTCGACATTTGGCAGACTCTCTTTCATTCTCTTCATTTAGCAACCTTTCATAGTGGCCTCTCTCTTTGCAGCCTCATTAAATGCAAGTGAGCCATCATCCATGCTGACACATTTCTCTCCGGACATCATGATTCTCTCTCACACACACTGTCTTGCAATTCAAAACACTTCAAGTCTCTGGTTCTCACAATGCAAAACATTGGCAAATTTTCTCTTACCCACTTCCCCTCTGGCTAAGTAAACCTGTTTCCTAGCTTCCCTTCTGTCAATCTCAGACAGTTTCCTGCTACCACCACACTTCCAGTCCTTCCATGCCTGTTTCTTTTCCCTAATGGCCCTGTCAACTACATTGTTCTACCACCATGTTACCTAAGGTCAAGAAGGGACTTTGCACCAGCCATGGATCTGGTCGGTAGCCCTCAACAGGTTATCCCGTAGGAACCTCCAGTCGTTCTCAACATTATATACTCCGCTTTTATGTCAAAAGCTTCAATACAACTCTAAATCTCTGTCCATTCAGAGGATCCTTAAGCTTCCAGAACCTTCTTTTCCACGCTGGTTATCTTGTGGGCAGCCATTTAGCCCTGATCCTAAAGTTGCTAACTACTAACCTATGTTGTGTGTGGGGTGGGGTGGGGGGGTTCTTCACCTGGGAAAATTTTGGCATTTATAAGTAGCCATTTTTCTTGTTCCCTGGTGAGAATGTGGTCAATCTGACTAGTGTGCCCACCAGACTGGTAGATGAACAGGTGACTGGCAGGTTTCCTCCATAATCAGCCCAAATATTCTACCTGTTTTATGTTAAAATCAGCCAGATCCGGTCTCTCACACCTGCTTTTCAATATCTTTCTACAAATAAACTACATCATTGGAAATGTTAAAGCTATGAGATAATGCAAAATCAATTCAAAACAACGTCAATAAATTAAGCATTGCATTTAATAAGAGTGATATGAATGTTAAAGGGTTTAATAACTTAGTGCCCATGTTGTACATGGCCTTCAAGATGGGTGGAGAGAAATTATTCTCAGACTGGTGATCTGGCTCAACTGCCTGGCAACCAAGTTGTACTCTGCTAAAGTCAGCCAAGGGCTAAGTGTTGGTGCTAAGCATGGCAGTGGTCTTTTATATATCATCATCATTTAACGTCTGCTTTCCATGCTAGCATGGGTTGGACGATTTGACTGAGGACTGGCAAGTGTCTTCAGCTATATCCTCGAGCCAACCAAGGCCTTGTGAGTGGATTTGGTAGACAAAAACTGAAAGAATCCAGTCGTATATATGTATATATATATATATATATATATATATATGTGTGTGTGTGTGTGTGTGTATATGTTTGAGTTTGTCCCCCCAACATCGCTTGACAACCGATGCTGGTGTGTTTATGTCCCCGTCACTTAGCGGTTCGGCAAAATAGACCGATAGAATAAGTACTAGGCTTACAAAGAATAAGTCCTGAGGTCGATTTGATTTGACTAAAGGCGGTGCTCCAGTCTACCCTTAGGTCTCCTGAGCATATTCTGTTTGCAAGCATTCATGCCAGATCTCTGGTTTGTAGTTTCCGAGGCTTTTTAAAGTGTTAGAGCCACTACCCTTCTGCCTAAGTGATATACATACATATATATATATAGAATAAGAGTATTTTTAATGGAGACAATACTCCGTGTATAGTACAACTGTTTTTTTTTTTTTTTGCTTGTTTATGAGCTAAGGAGTAATAAAAATGTAAGTTGTCAGTACTTTACATCCAAAACAAACCTCTGACTCCATGGGCATGCATGGGCCCAAATATAAGTGCGATTAAATTTGAATTGTGTAAAGGGTTGTTAATTAGCAATGATTCAAAATTCAGTCAATTTTCATCCTGATGAGAAAAAAACTGATCAATTTGGCTTGGAAGTAAGTAATATGAAAGTTGATAAAGGAAATGGTGAAAGGTAATAAAGGATCTCCAGACGTTGGGCCTTATAGAGATGACAAGGGACTGAGACTTCTGGCAGTTTGCTGTGCTTGAGAAGACACATCTGGCTAATTAAAATTGTGGCTGCCCTGCATACAGGCATGTCCTCTGCACCCCTCTCTCAGCTGGGAGGTCCTAGTCTTGCAGGCTTGTGGGTGCTGGTGCCACGTAAAAGCACTCAGTACACTCTGTAAAGTGGTTGGCATTAAGAAGGGCATCTGGTCATAAAAACCATGCCAAAAGAGACAAATGGAGCCTGGCCAGCTGGAGAGCTGCCCAGCTTCTGTCAAACCGTCCAACCTGTGCCAGCATAGAGAATGGATGTATGATCATCATCATCATCATCATCATCGTTTAACGTCCGCTTTCCATGCTAGCATGGGTTGGACGATTTGACTGAGGACTGGTGAAACCGGATGGCAACACCAGGCTCCAGTCTGATTTGGCAGAGTTTCTACAGCTGGATGCCCTTCCTAACGCCAACCACTCAGAGAGTGTAGTGGGTGCTTTTACGTGTCACCCGCACGAAAACGGCCACGCTCGAAATGGTGTCTTTTATGTGCCACCCGCACAAGCCAGTCCAGGGGCACTGGCAACGATCTCGCTCGAAAATCCTACAGGAGCCAGTCAGGCGGTACTGGCAACGGCCACGCTCAAAATGGTGCATCTCATGTGCCACCCGCACAAGAACCAGTCCAGGGGCACTGGCAACGATCTTACTTGGCTTGCCGGGTCTTCTCACGCACAGCCCATTTCCAAAGGTCTCGGTCCGTAGTCATCGCCTCGGTGAGGCCCAATGTACGAAGGTCTTGCCTCACCACCTCAGCCCAGGTCTTCCTGGGCCTACCTCTTCCACGGGTTCCCTCAACTGTTAGGGTGTGGCACTTTTTCACGCAGCTATCCTCCTCCATTCTCACCACATGTCCATACCAGCGCAATCGTCTCTCTTGCACGCCACAACTGATGTTGATGATGATAAATCCTTACGTATGTGTGTGTATAGAGTACGTTTCTAGAAATAAGTAACTTGCACGTTATTGATTGAAGACAAGAAGTAGATTTACCTTTAAACAAACACTTGCATTTTAATACTATTACACCTTATCAGAATACCTGGTTATCAGATAACATTACTGGACAATGCTCTCAAGCTGCTGGTTTCTGATTGGATAACGTCATCAGAATAATGGGCTCCTGGTAGGTATTGTGAGCGTTCTCACTAGTGTAAGACACTGATACAAAAATGAGTTACTAAGCAAACAGTTGGTAGATAGAACATGGGATTAGAAGAATACTAAACGGAGAGTTATGAGATGAGAAAGAACAAATCCACTGAATGATCCTCATCAACATCATTTAATGCTTGCTGTCCATGCTGGCATGGGTTGGATGATTTGACAACTGCTTTGGCATGGTTTCTATGGCTGTATGCTCTTCCTAACACCAACCACTTTACAGAATGTACTGGGTATATTTTTTTGTGACACCAACACTAGTGAGGTTGCCTTGCAATATGCAAAAACCAAAGGGACTAAAGGCGCCCCCTATCACTGGAGGAAGGATGTAATGATTTTCGGTACAGTGATGAGAGAAACAGGTTTATAGCAGAATAAGATGAGGTGGTGGGAGTAAAGGTAGACACAATTGGTGGAAGGAGTATGTAAGGGACAAGGGATTAGTGAGAAGGGGAATCCAGGGCTATTTCACATAAAGGTACAAATGGAAGGTGTGTGTGGTGGAAGAGATGATGATATCTCTCAGACAAGATGACAAAGGACTGAGATACCTGGCACCTTGCTGTACTCAAGGAGACTCATCCTTCACAGCAGATGCACTTAGGCCAAAACCCCTGGTGAAGAAGATAGGCCTGCTAGAGTTTTGTACCGGTGCCATGTAGAAAGCACATGTTGCTGGTGCAGTGTCACATTAAAAGCCCACCCAGAACACATTGGAAAGTGGTTGGCATTAGGAAGGGCATCCAGCCATGGAAACCAAGCCAAATCAGACTAGAACTTGGTGCAGCTCTCCATGTTGCTAGCTCTGGTCCAACCGCCCAACCCATGCCAGCATGGAAAACTGATGTTATAGGATGATGATGATAATCAAGAGTCACCAAAGGTAGAGGTGTGGAAGGTCTCGGGATTAGACCTGAAGGGGAGAGGACAGTGAGAAAAAGGCAGAAGGGAGGGAGAGAGAGAGAGTGTGGTGGTTGGCTTGTGAGCAAGTGTCGCAGGTAGTATTAAGTTGTGACAAGAGACATAAACAATGACAGGCTGAAAGTGATTATTAACCCTTTAGCATTCAGATTACTCTGTCAAATGTAATGCTAATTTATTCACATTGTTTTGAATTAATCATGTATCACCTCATAGCTTCAAGGTTTTGATGATATGATTATTCATTTTTTAAAATGACATTATAGGGCAGGTTTGAGAGGCTGGGTCTGGTTGGTTTGAACATTAAACAGGTAGAATGTTCTTGTTGGATATGGCCAGTTTAAATGCTAAAGGATTGAAGTAAAGAGATGGATGAAGATGGGGAAGGCCTAGTGAAGGAAAGTGGATGTAGTGATTGGGGGTGGTATAAGGGTGAATATTCATAAGTGGTGGAAAGATAAGATATGGAGGGGTATGAGAGATAGTGAGAATACACACTCCACCCCACTTTGCACAACCAGTTATCTCCCCCACCCATTAGAACCACTCTCTTTTAAAAGCCATCCTTTGTTTTCAATATTGTCCTTTCCCAATTTATTCTCCATTGATTATCATGTTCTATATCTCCAGTTATCTCTCCCTCTCCTCTGAGCTACACTTTAAGATGGCTTTACCCCATCTTCAATCCTCTCTTTTACTTCCTAACATTCTCATCCCACATCTGCTGTCAACGGCTTCCTCCCATGCACTATAGTCATCCCTGCATACTTCTGACATCCATCTCTGTCACTGTACACCTCACTCTTTCTCACCCACACCCACTCTCTCACCTTGCACACCATCTCCCTATTTTGAGCTACGTACAGGTTTATTATATTGCTGCTCTCTACCTTTCCTGCACTACCACTTATCAATCCCAACTTCCTGGATCACTCCTGTTTCCTTCACTTTTCCTGTTCCATACTGATATTTACCATTCACTACATTCACCTTTACACCCATCTCTAACCACCTGTTACTTTCTTCTAATGAACATACCCACCTACCCTCCCTGACCTTTTTGGTATTCTCTCATACTCACCTTGTATTTTTACAGTACATTCTGACACCTTGTTAGCACCATCATTGTCGTCTTTCCTGCAACTCTGACCCACCCTTAATACAGGATAGCTATGTATCTCCTCTACAGCAAGATACTTGTGCCTGTCACGTTACACTTTAGCTTTTCAATTCGTGGCATAAAGCCACCTCCCACTTCATTGCAACCCCACTCAATTGGGGTGGGTGGGAGATCTTTGTCTTGCAAGTTTCTTGACAGCCTCACTAGTGCCAGTGCTATGAAAAAAAAAGCACCCAGTATAGCCTCTAAAGTGACTGGCATTAGGAAAGGCATCCAGTCATACCAAAACAAACACTGAAGTTTGATGCAGTCCTCTAGCTCTTTGGATCTTGTCAAACCATCCAACCCATGCCAGCATGGAAGACAGATGTTAAACAATGATGATGATAGGCTTCCTACAGTTTCAGTCCACGAAGCATTGGTTAGCCCAGGAACTGTAACAGAAGACACTTGCCTGAGGTACAGTGTAGTGGGACTGAACCTGAAACTACATAGTTATGAAGCGAACTTCTTAACCACACAGCCATGCCCAATTCGCTAAATATAGATCAATGAAATAAGAGTTCGGCAGATTACTAAGTTTGATAAATATCAACAAAAAAGCAATGAAAGCAATGCCCCAGTATGGCAGAAGCCAATGATTAAGATCAGCAAAAAAAAAAAACCGCCTTTTTTTTTTGGTAACAGTATCTATACATCATGATTTAATATTTAATCCTTGTCCACCCTGCTGGGTGGTTGGTGTTAGGAAGAGCATCCAGCTGTAAAAACTGTGCCAAAACAAACACAGAAGTCTGGTGTAGGCTCCTGTCAGACCCTCCAACTCATGCCAGCATGGAAGGCGGATGTTAAACGATGATGATGCAAGAAGGCATTTTGGAATGACATTCTCAGTATCTCTTCTAGTTTTTGTCAAAACCCAACCCGTGATGTCTGTTGTCCCTCATTGCTATTCCATGACCAGGACACATATTTAATTCACAGTTCCTTTCTCCCAGACTGGTGAAATTAACACGGCTCATGTTGAGTTGCAACATGTGTAAGCCAGTGTCCACAGGGAAAACATGGGCAGAGCATATCCACATGACACTGCCACCAATTCCAACTCCAACTCAGAGCTGGCAAATCAACAAAGGAAGCTCTATGTGGTTGTTCAACTAGATACAAAAAAAATAGCAACCAAATTACTCACAAATCACACCTGATTATCCACCATCTTGAGAAAAGGAAGGATACATTGTACAGTTTAGCTCTAGATATATAAAGATAAGATGGTCACAGCTGGAATGCTTCTAATGTAGGTCTACAGGGTGGGTGCTAACTCAGAGCTAAATAACTAAGAGCTGCTCTTAATCAGAAGAGTTTTATCATTACAAAAGGTTGTCTCTGTCCATATAAACTCTTTCTCTCTCTTCAGCCTTTGGACTGCAGCCATGGTGGGGCATCACTTTCAAGGGATCTTTTTAGCTTGGTGCTTATTTCATTGTCCTTAATTTACTAAACAGTCCTGAGTATGACTGCATCTGGTAGCAGGGCCCAGGCTTGGAAGTCCTAGGGTTGTTCAGGAGTGTGGGACCATCTCTTAGTTACTATTGTTCCCATGTCAACTCTGACTCAGAGTGGTAGCACTTCTCAGGGTCACAGTTATGGGTTAATTAGCATATTAGGGTTTTGCCTACCTATGCATGTGAAGACTGCACCTGGCAGACTCTGCAGAAGATACCTTCATGGTTCAGTACAGAAGAAGGCAGCTGCAGCAATGCATGGCGGAGTGCAGAGAGCAAGATGAGACAAGTAAGACATCTTTGTCATCCACAGCATCCAACTCCATCCCTAATTGTCTTGACCTGGTCTTACCACTGGATTGAAGATGCTCATGGATGAGTGAGTGAGGTTGATGGTGTGCAACTCTTTTCTTTAAACAAAGTTACTACATAAGTCATCTTTGAAGGCCATGTCCCATCATTGCAGAGCCCAGTGATTGAGACCAGTAAAAAAATACTTCTGTCTTCGTAACAGTAACTGCTACGTGTCATGATTTTAATGATATTTAACCAGGTGTGGCTGTATGGTAAGAAGCCTGCTTCCCAACCACATGGTCCCAGATTCAGTTCCATTGTGTGGCACCCTGGGTAAGTGTTTTCTATTATAGCCTCGGGTTGACTAAAGCCTTGTGAGTGGATTTGGTAGATGGAAACTGAAAGAAGCCCATCATATATATCTAGATGTGTCTTTCTATTTGTCCCTCCACCACCGCTTGACAACTAGTGTTGGTGTGTTTGCGTTGTCGTAACTTAGCAGTTCGGCGAAAAGAGACCAGCAGAATAAGTACCAGGCTTAAAAAATAAGTACTGGGGTCGATTCAATTGACTAAAAATTCAAGGTGGTGCCCCAGCATGGTTGCAGTCTAATGACTGAAACAAGTAAAAGATAAAAAGATCCCAATGAAAGAAGGCCTTTTGAACTGATGTTTTCAGTACCTCTTCTAGTTTTTGCTGAAATCCACCTAGTCCCCCATTGCTATTCCATTATCAGGGCACATATTTAACTCATGGTTCCACCCAATTATTATGTAACTCATGTCGAGCTGACCCATCTGTAAGTCAGTGTCCATGGGGAAAACATGGGCAGAGTATCTCTGCATGACACTGCCTCCAACTCAGAACAGGCAAATCAACAAAAGAACCCCAGCAGACTAATCGTCCCAATAGAAATTATCCTGCCCTCACTCATCAACAATCTATGTTGCAGGTCACCTTGTTACCTGACTGATAAATGGTAACCAACCAATTTAATATCTGTCCTATGCCTTTATTCTGTGAAACCTCTACTAAGTCCCTTCGTTCATCATTTTGTCATACGAAATATCACATGTAGCAAAGAAACGCTGAGTAGCGACAAAGTGAATATCAATCAACATTGAATGACTGAATTCAATACATGACATGTATTGAAAATTGCTTCTCCTGTTTGTTAACCTAAACGTATATATTTATAGTAGCCAGTCTTGAATATGTTCCAATTCTATGCTGCTGAGAGGAGGAATTAATGTTATGTATACTGTTTATATTAGTCGGACTGATGCCTTCGTCTTGAATGTTACTTTCACTCCGTTTTGGCTGTTGTATGCTCCAGCCTCCATCAGGTGTCTTGTACTGAACTTGGTTGTTGTACGGGAATTTCAAACCCAACCCTTTACAGCGAGCAGAATGAGAACAGTGTATCCTGCAGATCAAATAAAGGGGTTAAGTTCAAAATTCCAATACAACAACCGGGTTCAACACAAGACACCAGAAGACTGGAGTGTACAACAGCTGAAACTGAGTGAAGGTAACTAACAATCAAGTTGAGGACACCAGTCCGACTAATATAAACAGTATCCTTGATCATATTATTTAGCACCAAATCAGCGCCGTTCAAGCAGATCAAAGGCTTTCCAGCCATGACCACTATGTCTTGATTTCGGGATTAGTGCATCTATGACTAAATTATCCGATATTTTCTTTTCCTTTTCTAAAGTGGTAGGGTGTGATTTGAAAGAGATTTTGGCTGCTATATCTAGCAGGATAAGTGACCACAGTGGCTCTCTTCAGTTAGCTTGCTTCTCTTGCTTTAGTTCACTTATCTGTAAAAAAAGACTTTCTTCCCAAAAAAGTTTTGTCTTTGTCACAATATTTTTTTTAACAAATATCAAATTCCACTCCCTGACTTTGATTTTTGAGGGAGGTTAACAAAAATTTTAATGTTATTCTAGGTTTCCAGTTGTTTAAAATGTTCTCAAGTCGACAGTATCAAATTGATATCATCCACTAATTTTTCTTCACCTTTCCATAACTCCTTTTTTTTTTTTTTTTTAAAAAAGGATAAGCTTTAAAATTTATTTTGCTGAGGAGGCTTTCAAGATTTTTTGGTTGATTGTTGCTATACATTGGTTCCAAGCCAAACTTGATTGAGCAAATCTCTGATACAGGTGATTCCAGACATGATCACACCATCTTTTTTAAACATTGGGGTGCAACGTATTTTTTCTTCTTTCTATTTTTTAAACATGTAGTGTGTGATTTGAAGTAAATTTAACTGCTGTTTCTAACATATTGAGTGACTGCATAAAAGATCCTTCGCTTGGCAAGTTTATTTTTTCAGTTATTTCATTCTGTATCATCTCCGATTGAGCAGATCTGATTCAAGGCGCTCCAACCACGAACATCCCACCTATTTGGTATATCAGGGACTACATTGTCTAATGTACCGTTCCTTTGACTGATTGGTGGTAATAATTTGAGGGAAATTTACTTGCTATTTCTAGTAGGTCAAGTGACTGCGTCGAAGCTCTCAAGATAATGCCCGTTTTCAGATAAACAATTTTCAATTTCTCTGGTCGTTGATTAAAAAAAATTTTTTTTTTTAAATTTATTTAAACTGTGCAATGTAGTTAATAAACAATATTATTTATCCCAAAAGGCTATCCTCACGTTAAGTCGTTTATTTCTTTGAAGGTCTTTCTGTTTCAAGTTTTGCTTTGGTGACGCCAGTTTGTCATTTTATATGAAGGTAATACGAACTGAAAACTTCGGTCAAATCCACATATCAAAAGAATCTGATCATATATCTCTGATCGTATCAAGGTAGTTTATATATTTTTTTCTCTCCTGTTCGATGACTACAAATCTATTTTTTCCTTCTTCTTCAATAAGAGTATATTTCATATTTCTTTTAAAATAAAATCTTATAAATTTTCTATATGTATAAATATATTCTTGAAATAGTGGAATGCAAATGCAATACAAAATATTTTTCATCTATTGTTTCAAATTAAGACTGAGTAATTAATAAAATAAACTTTAAAATTTGTGTAAGTATATATATATATATTTTCAAAACGTAATTGTCCGTCTCATTTCTTTTTGATTCACACGAAGAAAATAATGCTTAGATATATATTTTTGCTTCTTAAAAAAAAAAAAAAATACGGTTGGACAATTACCTATATTTATGCATATACATGTGTGTGTTTGTGTGCGTTTATATATACATATATATATATTTCAATGACATTTTCTTCGTCAGCATTTAATAACGAAGTAGAAAAACAATATTTTTGTTTTTATCCAGGTTTCCCATTATTTTTCGACACAAATGTATAATATATATATATATATTTATATATATAAATTCACACATACACATATATATATATGCGTATGTGTGATGTGTGTATGTATCGACGTGTGAATGTTGGACAGCAAAGAGAGAGAGCGATTGGCGTTTTAAAAGGTCGCTTCAATTATTCAAACATGAAACAAATAAATCCGAGTAGTTTTAGAACATTTTTTGTAATATTATATTTCTTCGCTTTGTCTTATTTTTCGCATTCGAACAAATAGGTTATGGACAAAAATTCAAATTTTGGAAAAAAAAAAGCTTTTTTATGGATTGGACGACGGAGATTTGAAGTGAGTATCGCAAAGAGTTGAAACGGAATCTTTAGCTTAGTTCTTCCTTCCCATGTGCCGCTTGTTTGTCGGTGTTAAAAGTGCTTACACGGTAGGGAGGCTTACCAAATATCAAACTAATACAGCTTTCACATTAGAAGAGAGAGAGGGAAGTAAAATAAAATCTCAGCGAAACTTGTTAAGAATGCTAAATCAAATATAAATGGCTCGTTCGTGGCTACGACAATGAGAAAATAATATAATAAACATTTTGTAATAAACTCACGTTAACGGATTCATCGTTTGGCCGCCATTTGCTAACAACAACTTACCGACTTCCGGAAGAAGAATAACAAAAACTTTTTTTTTTTTCAACATTTCAAACATAAATTGTATAATAATACTTATTAGTAAACATATTGAATACGATTAATTGAAAAAACAATCCTGTAAGTCATATTAATATTCCAACAAACAAACATACAAAATTTTGAATGAAAGCAATGTCGTAATAACCTCATCTGGTTTTACGGTAAGCATCACCGTTACCCATGGCAGCAACAAATACAATAATGGACAGGCACCACTTATACAACAAGCATTGAATTTGATCCTGAGTAGTGTAGTAATTTAGCGGTAAGTAACCTCTCATATCACGCGGAAAATTGGCGTTTGATTCCCTGCCAAGGAGGTGTCTGAAGCTTTGAGTCAACCAAGAAGCCTTTACGATATCTTATTGTCCATTCTACTATATTTCATTCACATCTTGGATGGCATTAGGGCTATAAAATCGACTTACTACTTGACTGCTAATTTTATTTTGCCAACTACCAGAAGAATAGAGTGACGTAACCAAACAGAAGGTATTGTCTTCAACGCTCTCATGCTTCTGGTAGTACCTCGGCTGTTCTTGATCCGCTAGTAATAGCAACTGAATCTCCTTAAAATTACACAATACTGTCTTTGAAATGAAAAAAGGTAAAAATACAACATACCTACACAACTGTGCCCCAGATCAACTCTCATCTAGCATAACTTATGGTTAAAGCCTTTCCAGCCGTGATCATCCCGTCTTGTGTGGTGTATATTTTGGACTACATTATCCAATGTATTTTTTGCCTACCTACGCAAGTGTGTTCCCCACCGATTTTGTTTCCTCATAACTTCTAGAAAATGGATATTTCTTTAATGCAAATTTTTTATAAATATGCTTCAGATAGTGCAGATTCTGATAATATCGGAATTTGTTGTGAAAAAATTCATCCGAGGGTGGGGAGGGGAGTTTCTGAAAATTCACGAAAATCAGCTTTGTTTTCTCCTAACTTTCAGAAAAATGGTTATTTTCTCTTGTGAAATTTTCTACAAATACCATTACGATGGTATTATATTACGATTATATCAGAATTTAATATGAGAAGAAAAAAAAAAAAGAAAAGAAAATGATAGGCTCGCACACATACATGTTTGACACATCAAAAATGAAACTTGAAATATCGAAAAAGTTGTAATGTGTGTCAATATGCATCGCGAACTTTTTTTTTTTCATATCGAATTCCAATATAATCATAATCGACACCCTCATCGTGGTAAGAAGCTTGTTTCCCAATCACAGGGCAAGTGTCTTCTGCTATAGCCTCAGGCCTTGTGAATGGATTTGGTAGAAGGAAACTGAAAGAAACTCGCCGTATCTATATGTGTATATTTATGTGTGTGTTTTTGTGTTTGCTCCTGCCCGACCGCTTGCTTGACAACCTGCGTTTATTTGTTTATGTCCCCTATGTTAGCGGTTCAACAAAAAGAGGACAATAAAATAAGCAATGGGATCCATTTATGTAGCACCTGCATGTGTGTAATTTGTGTGGCGCTGGCACCTGAAAAGGACAAGCCTGTATGTATGGATGACAGCGATTTGACTTCGCTCGACGTGCCCAGCCATAGAAATCAAATCTAAGTACAAGTGTAAGCATCAGAGATTAATTATACTACGAGAAGCATCTAAACTCTGAGGTTGTACAATAACAACAACAATCATGAGCATCTACGCTTTAAGACTACAGTGGCTGTTGGTAAGAAGTTTACTTCCCAACCACATGGTTCCAGGTTCAATCCCACTGTGTGACAACTTAGGCACGTGTCTTCTGCTTTAGCCCCAGACTGACTAAAACTTTTTGGGTGGATTTGGTAGACAGAAACTGAACGAAGCCTGTCATATATATGTATATATCATCATCATCATCATCATCATCATCATTTAACATCAGCTTTCCATGTTGCTTGGGTTGGATGGTTTGACAGGAGCTGACCAGGCAGAAGACTGCACAAGGGTTCAGTGTCTGTTTTAGTATGTTTTTTTGTTTTTGTTTTTTACAGCTGGATGTCCTTCCTAACACCAATCATATATATACATATATATATATATATATATATCTCATGTATGTATATGCATATACGTGTGTTACAGCTGCCTTGACATTTCCTGATACTTGTAAGTGAGTGTCACCGTGATGCAAGTGGTGTCCTTTGTTCCAAATCTTCCTTGAAAACATGTCTGGTGATGAGAAATTCTTCCTTACTAGGAAAGAGATGAGGATTGGTAACTGGAAGGATATCCAGCCAGAGAAAAATTCACCTCAACATAATTCTATCCAACCTATGCAAGCGTAGAAAAGTGGATTTTAAAACGATGACAGTGGTGATGACAATTTCATGCTTTTCTTATATTTTCAGTATTAAAGATTGCATATCATAAATAATGGATATTAGCAGCAATTGTTCCAGTGAAGCAGACGCCATACAAGAGGAACTGGTGGAGATGGAAGATTCTGATGATGCTCAGAGTAATGAAGAGAAATCTATGTGAGTTCATTTGTAAAATTGATATTTATTTTTGAATTCATTAGTTTTATTCTGTGAAGTTTAGCATTATTGATTTTATTTGTGTACTTCGTTAGTAAAATGGTTAATGTTGTTATGAAATAGTCTCTGAGAGCCTTTGTATGATAATGCTGGTTTCAAATTTTGGCACAAGGTTAGCAATTTGGGGAAGCAGGTGTAAGTCGATTACATTGACCTACCCCACCCCATCCCCCACTCAGTGCTCAACAGGTACTTAAACACCAAAAGGATGAAAGGCAAAGTCAACCCCAGTGGCATTTGAACTCAGAATGCTGTTGTTGTTGGCACTCCGTCGCTTACGATGTCGAGAGTTCCAGTTGATCCGATCAACGGAACAGCCTGCTTGTGAAATTAACGTGCAAGTGGCTGAGCACTCCACAGACACGTGTACCTTTAACATAGTTCTCGGGGATATTCAGCGTGACACAGTGTGACAAGGCTGGCCCTTTGAATGACAGGCACAACAGAAACAGGAAGAAAGAGTGAGAGAAAGTTGTGGTGGAAGAGTACAGCAGGGTTCACCACTACCCCCTGCCGGAGCCTCGTGGAGCTTTAGGTGTTTTCGCTCGATAAACACTCACAACGCCCGGTCTGGGAATGGAAACCGCGATCCTATGACCGCGAGTCCGCTGCCCTAACCACTGGGCCATTGTGCCTCCACTCTCAGAATGCAAACACTAACAAAATACTATTAAGCATTTTGCTAATGTTTCTGCCAGCTTGCTATCTTTGTAAATGACATTGGCTTCAAATTTTGGCGCAAGGGGAGGGGTAAGTCAGTTACAGTGTTCAACCGGTACTTATTTTATTGACCCTGAAAGGACAAAAGGCAAAGTCGACCTTAGCAGAATTGATACTCAGATCATAAAAATGGATGAAACACTGTGAAGCATTATTTCCAACATGCTAATGATTCTGCCAGCTCACCACCTTTATATAATAATATTGACAAAACTTCATCACAATGGCTAGGGTTTTCTTTTGTGAAACAGAAAATATTTATATATTTTAATTCATTCTTAATATAAAAACCATGTCAAAGCAAGCAGTCCTTGACTCTATCAAATCCTGTCAAACTGTTGCACCCATGCCAGCCTGGAACATGGATATTAAACGTCAATATATATAGGTGAAGAAAGTTTGGGAAAATAGTTATTGTACAATTGATTATTAAAAAGAAAAAAAAATTCCATATAATATCCCAAGGGGTTTAATTCAAGCTGTAAAGGATTTGAGAAAGGATTATGTTGCATTATGACACTAATCAGTCGACTCTGTTTTTCTGATAGATGGCTTTTTCAAGTTCATATGATGATGTTGATGATTATTATGACTTATTTATTATTGATCTACCTATTGTAGTAGTCTGGCCCCAGGGAGCCCAGAGAGTTCAATGGATGAAGGAGAAAAGGAAGATCTGCTGGATTTGGAACCCAGTTCAGCAACAGATGAGAATATTCTAGCATCTGCCAGAGAAAGTTAGTATCGGAATTTTTATTTCTTCTTCATTGATTGGGTCTAGCACAGTGATGTATGGCCCTTGGGGGGGGGGGGGGGGGTCCAGAAAAGGCTTTTGTTGCTAAAATTTATGTGCAATAAATTGGTTATGTTTCTATGATACACAAAAAGTTTTAACAATTTTTTAAAATGCAATTCCTAATAATATTTGATTACAAAAATATAATAAGATTTCTTCAAACATTGCTTGCCTATCCCTACTTAGAATGAGGAAGAATTGGATAATATAGTTTTACATAGTAAAAACAAAAAAACCTGGGTAACCGTGGATGGAATATCTGTGAATAAAGGTCTGTTTAATCATCATTCACTCGTGGCTGATCTGGGGCTAAGCTACTGGACAACATTAACAATAATACTAACATTTAGCTTGAGTAATTCATGACATAAACACACCATTTCATCACTGTAATTTTTCAGGTGGGAATTTTGAAAGTGAAATGCAACAATCCTTCAACACTGTGATGTCTGATGAGGTAAAATTTCTTTTCCTTAAAAATATACTTATTATCTTAAAACCCTCCTCCTACTCCTCATCACCATCATCGTCGTCGTCATCATTATTAGCATCTACCTTCCATATTGGTATAGTTGGACAGTTTGACAGGAGCTGGCAAGCTAGACAACTGCACCAAACTCTACCATCTGCTTTGGAAGGGCATCCAGCCATAGAAAACCAGCCTCAACAAATTTCATCTGAACCATGCAAGAATGGAAAAGTGGATATTAGATGATGATGATTATGATGATGATGCAATAGTCATAGCTGCAGGCATGGCTGTGTGGTTCTGGGTTCAGTCCCACTGTGTGGCACCTTGGGTAAGTGTCTTCTACTTTAGCCTCGGGGTGAACAAAGCTTTGTGAGTGTATTTGGTAGACAGAAACTGAAAAGAAGCTTGTCGTATAATGTGTGTGTGTCTTTGTGTCTGTGTGTGTCCACAACGTCCGCTAGACAACTGGTATTGGTGTGTTTATGTCTCTGTAACCTGGAGGTTTGGCAAAAATAAGTACCAGGCTTAACCAAACAATAAATACTGGGGGTCGATTCATTCAACTAAAAATGGTGGTGCCCCAGCATGGCCACAGTTTAATGACTGAAACAAGTAAAAGATAAAAGATTGAAATGCTGTGGCCTGGAAATACTCCAAATAATAATCTGTTAATACTTTTGGACAATTTTAGGGAATCTTAACTAAGATTAAAAGATTAGATTTATCAGCTCTTTATTTTTTATTTTTCCATTCAGTGTTCAGAAATGAAAACCAATAGCTACCCAAATATGGTTTTTGAGGAAACAACTCCATCACTTCTTAATGTGGCTCTTCCACAAATTCTACAGGTAAATGCAAAAATTAAGTGGAAACTAATTTCTAACAGTAATCATAATTATCACCATAATCACCACCACCACAATCGCTTCCACCACTAACAACACCACAATCACCGTCACCACCGCCATTAATTTATTGAACTAGCTGCAGTATGCTATTTATGCAAATCAGATTTTCCGATTTAGTGAAGTCTCTAATTATAGTGACTTCATATACACCATCTCTATGGACAGCTAACAGACCATTTCTTGTCCCCAGAAGGACCAAAACTGGTTGGATCAATCTCTCTTTTCCTACTCCTGAAGAGGTTGTATAGATACTTTTTTTTACATTTGCCTGCTGTGTCCAATTACATACTCTTGATTACTACCGATGGCCAATTTTTCTCTCAACACATTTGCACTTTGTTAGATATGTAGCCTGACATGGCTGCCGGTGAGATCTCATCCAATATGGTGCTGACTGCTTGTGCTGCTACAAATACATGACTTCTCCATCTGGAGATATATATATATATATATATAGATATAAAGTTGTAGTATATTGTCAACTTAATGTGACAATCCCAATAAGGGAACACACTACTGCCGTTTAGCCCTAGGAAGATGGACCGCTTCCTGTCGGCCTTGACACAATTACTGTGTCCTTAAGTTTGCGAAGGGGAGACAAGCTCCCCCACTAGCCAGCATTCAGGGACATGTTTCTGAGTCTTTGCTTGTCATCAGCCTGAAGTAGCTTGCCAGCTGGATAGAGAAGCCTGTTTCGCCTTCGCAAACTTATGTAAATCATAGTGAAGTTCATTCACTGATCAGCAAAATTAGAAATATAATATTTCTAAATCTCTCAGAGAGATTTAAGCAGTAGTGGAGCGATAAAGTTGTAGTATATTGTCAACTTAATGTGACAATCCCAATAAGGGAACACACTACTGCCGTTTAGCCCTAGGAAGATGGACCGCTTCATGTCGGCCTTGACACAATTACTGTGTCCTTAAGTTTGCGAAGGGGAGACAAGCTCCCCCACCCAGCCTAGCCAGCATATATATATATATATATATATATATATATATATATATATAGAGAGAGAGAGAGAGAGAGATAGAGAGATATGAGTTTAAGGTACAAGACAATGTCATGCAATGGGATTGAACCAAGAACCATTTGGGTTTGGAGTAAACTTCTTAACTATATGCCAATACCTACATACATTTTAATAAGAGCTTTCTCTCGTTATAATTGTTAGTTTTATAATCATGAAAAAAATTTTCAGAACTGACCCTTTCTGCTCCCTTCTTCTTGTTTTGTGTTCACCATTCAGTTATTTTAGAACTGGTGTGTATATTTTTTGCAGTACAAAAGAGAATCTGAGGAAGTTGAGTTGTCTTTGGATGGCAGTAATTCCACACAGATGGATACACCATTACCAAAAAATATTTGCCAGTTCTGTAAGCATCCAATCAAGCCTTTGGTATCACTGCAAGAACAAATGACTTTGGCACCTGAAGAAATTTATTGTTGTGAATCATACCAAGAATTTCTTCACATGGTGCTCCTGGCTGAAATTGAAGAGGCCAAGTTGAAAATGAAGAGTAAAGTTTTAGAAGAGGGGCCTGATATAAACAACCAGAAAATGAAAAAAGAAAAGGGGATTTCTGGAAAAGATTTAAAAATGTGAGTAAATATTTAGAAATTCCATTTTTTTGTGGTTTAGTTCAGTGGAGGAGGAAGAGAGACACTATCATCATGCTGAGACCCCCTTCGGTCATGACTGACCATAGGATTGCACCTAGAAAGTTACCCTCCCAGGCACAAGTCCAGGCAAGGTTGTTTATGGAAGACCAGCAGTTACCCGTGCATACCAGCCTCCCCCTCTCCATGCCACCGATGTTATCCAAGGGAAAGGCAAAGGCTGGTACAGCTTGGCACCTGTGATGTCGTAACTCATTTCTACAGCTGAGTGAACTGGAGCAACGTGAAATAAAGTGTCTTGCTCAAGAACGCAACACGCAGCCCGGTCTGGGATTCGAACTCACAACCTCACGATAATAAGCTGGCTTCTGTGCCAGTGGCACATAAAAAGCACCATCTGAACATGGCTGATACCAGTATCCCCTGACTGGCTCCCATGCTGGTGGCACGTAAAAAGCACCATCTGAACATGGCTGATACCAGTATCCCCTGACTGGCTCCCATGCTGGTGGCACGTAAAAAGCACCATCTGAACATGGCTGATACCAGTATCCCCTGACTGGCTCCCATGCTGGTGGCACGTAAAAAGCACCATCTGAACATGGCTGATACCAGTATCCCCTGACTGGCTCCCATGCTGGTGGCACGTAAAAAGCACCATCTGAACATGGCTGATACCAGTATCCCCTGACTGGCTCCCATGCTGGTGGCACGTAAAAAGCACTGTCTGAACGTGATTGATGCCAGGCATGCCTGACTGGCTCCCGTGCTAGTGGCACGTAAAAAGCACCCACTACACTCTTGGAGTGGTTGGCGTTAGGAAGAGCATCCAGCTGTAGAAACCTTGCCAGATCAGATTGGAGCCTGGTGCAGCTGCTGGCTCTCCAGACCTCAGTCAAACCATCCAACCCATGCCAGCATGGATAACAGACGTTAAATGATGATGTTGATGATGATATACACACACACACACACACAATCTCTCTCTCTCTCTCACACACACATGCATAAAATAAATAGAAGTCAGGTATAGAAGTCAACGTGGCTTGCCCCCTGCCTTCTTCTGTCAAAACTGCTGGTCTTGTGACAAAATTTGTAACCATTATTTGCTCTGGTTAATTTATTATTCTTCATTTTCTTTTTTTTTTCTACTTCACAGCAAAGTGAAAACGAGAGAGACAAATGTGCCACAGAGGCAACACGAAGCCTCACAACAGCTTCACCCTCAACTAGGATATCACATGGGTGAGTTATGAGAAATACAATATCACATAGATGAGTCACATTTGGTGAACTATAGTATTGCTCATTGGTTACAAGTTTCAAACAGTCCAATTGCTGATTTAATGCCCTTTTGATGTCAATAAAGGGGCAAGCTGGCAGAATCGTTAATATGCCAAGTAGAATACTTTGCAACATTTCATCCATCTTTATATTCTGAGTTCAAATTCCATTGAGGTTGACTTTGCCTTTCATCCTTTCGGGGTTGATAAAATAAATACCAGTTGAACACTGGGATCAATGTAATCAACTTACTCCCTCCCCAAAATTGCTGGCTTTGTGCCAAAAGTTGAAGAGATATTTTGTGCAATTCAGGTGGAGTGAGGTATTTTTATTCAGAAACCCCAGCTTTTTGGGGCTTCTTGCTGATAAACTCTGATGAAAAATATATGCATGCATATATGACCAAGACTTTTGGTGACACGTAAAAGGCACCTAGTACACTCTGTGGAGTGGTCGGCATTAAAAAGGCCATAGAAACCAAGCCAAAACAGACAACTGGAACCTGGTGCAGCTCTCCGGTTTACCAATCCTAGTCAAACCATCATATCTATGCCAACATGGAAAATGGTGCTTAAATGATGATGATGATATGTGGCTGTGTGGTCATAAGTTTGCTTCCCAATCACATAGTTTGGGGTTCAGTACAACTGTGTGGAACTTTGAGCAAGTGTCTTCTACTATAGGCTCAGTCTGATCAAAGCTTTGGGAATGGATTTGGTAGACACCTATAAGAAGGAAAAAAAATAAAAAATTCATCTCAGAAACTGAGGTTAAGTATCTGTAAGACTAGCATCTAACTGGCAACAATTTATCTCAGGTATTTAGACATTTGATTAAGATTACCTGCTGTTTGTGTTGTTTATTTATTCTTTTATGTATATGTCTTCTCTACTTTGATTATCAGCTCGTCATATGAACACAATTAATTACCAACTCTCTTCTCGAAGATGTCTCGATGCTGGATGGACAGTTTGTGTACCTGAGCTGGAGAAGTCAACCCAAGAAGATGTGTTTGTCATTGAACCAAGAAAATGCTCTTTATACAGGAGTAATGAGGTATTTTAATGAATTGTCCTCTTACAATGTGGAGGCACGTGGCTTAGTGGTCAGGGTGTTGGACTCATGATTATAAGATTGTGGTTTCAATTCCTGGACCAAGTGATGTTTTGTGTTCTTGAGCAAAACACTTCAGTTCACGTTGCTCCAGTCCACTCAACTGGCAAAAGTGAGTTATCCTACAACAGACTGGTGTCCTGTCCAGGTGGAGAATGTATATGCCATGGAAACCAGAAAACTGGCCTCATGATTCTATATGACAGTAGAAGGATCTGTCTCTCTTCTTATAGTATTTTCTGGCATCGATGTAGTATATGGTGTCAACATGTAGTGTAAACATTCAAACATTGTCACTATCTTTCCAAATTCACAGGAAATTATGGGTCCTCCAAAATCATCTTGGTGTATAAGTTGATCTACCTTTTCTTGGCTCCATTTTTTAGCCTGAAAAATCCAACTTGTATGCTGCAAAAATATGGTATTATAATGATAAAGAACCTAAATATGTCAATTATAAATCTAATTATAAGTGTTCACTGATGAATTGGAAATACAAATAGCAGCTCTCTCTCTCTCATTACATGGCTGGAATGCTTTTGATCATGTATTTACTGGATCATGAGCTGACCTGGGGCTAAACAACAACAATAACAAACATCATCATCATCGTCATTGTCGTTTAATGTCCGCTTTCCATGCTGGCATGGGTTGGACGATTTGACTGAGGACTGGTGGACCAGGTGGCTACACCAGGCTCCAATCTGATTTGGCAGAGTTTCTACAGCTGGATGCCATTCCTAACACCAACCACTCCAAGAGTGTAGTGGGTGCTTTTACGTGCCACTGGCACGAGGGCCAGTCATGGGGTACTGGCAATGGCCACGCTCAAAATGGTGTTTTTTATGTGCCACCTGCACAGGAGCCAGTCCGGTGGCACTGGCAACAACCTTGCTCGAATGATTTTCTAACTTGCCACCGGCACAAGTGCCAGTAAGGCGAACAACAATCTTACTAGTACCGGTAACATGTAAAAAGTACCCAGTACCCTCTGTAAATTGGTTGGTGTTATGAAGGGCACGTAATCATAGAGATCATGCCAAAGCAGGCATTGGGTGCTTGGTGCAGTCATCTGGCTTGTCAACTCCTGTCAAATTGTCTTGCTTGTCAACTCCTGTCAAACATGTCAGCATGGAAGGCAGATGTTAGCGGTGATGTGGATGATGTATTTTATTGTATTTTATTGTATTTGTTTGAGCTCTTGTAACTACTACTACTACTACTGTTCACTATTGTTGTGTATTCCTTGGTCAGTTTACGTCCGGTAAATTTATCACCAAAGGCTTTCTACATGCGATGATGTTTGACTTTACATATTATTCAATGTAGAGCTACATATTCTCATAGGTCAAAGAAAGAGTGTGATCTGAGGGAGGTTTGGCTGCTGTTTCTAGCAAGCTGGTGTAGTCTAGAGCAGGGGTTTTCAAACTTCTTGACCTGTGGACCCCTTTATATTTCAGGCTTTACCTTAGGGACCCCCTTATAAACGCTTATGAAATTTATACATAAATATTTGCTTAAAATAACATATATTTTTACATGTATTTATTTAACAGTATTTAACAAAATAGGTTTATTGTCAATTAAAAGATTTCGATTAAAAAACATATATAAAATCAAATTGCCCATAAAAAGTATTTGCTGTCCACGGACCCCCTGTCTTGTCCTTGCGGACCACAGTTTGAAAATCCCTGGTCTAGAGCAGTCACCAGCCAACTGCAGCCCACCTAACAAAAAGTTACCTTGAATTTGTTTCAGCAGTGGGGGCCCATTTGATGATGAGCCATGTATTATGCAGCCCACTTCTCAGTAAAGGTTGCCTGTGCCTGGTGTAGAGGTTCCCTCGTGTTGTACATTTAATTGTTGCTGACTGTATCTTATGTTCTTTACAGAGCCATCCAGAAGAACCAGTGGAGAAATTCTATGACAATGGCAATAAGTTTTTCACCATCTTCCCTGATGGAACTGGAAATATTTTGTATCCTTTGATCTTCCTTCTTGCATGTCACTTTGTCTTATCTCTCTCTCTCTCTCTCTCTCTTACAAAGAACAAATCCTGGAGTCAATTTATTTGACTAAAAGGTGGTGCTCCAGTATGGCCACAGTCAAAAGACTGAAACAAGTAAAAGAGTATATGTATATATATATATATATATATATATATATATATATACCATCCCTCAGTCCACTTTTAGGGGTAGTTGGTGTTTGGAAGGGCATCCGGCCGTTAAAACAGAGGTCTGGTGCAGTCTTCTGCCTGGCCACCTCCTCTCAAACTCTCCAACCCATGCCAGCACGGAAGGCAGATGTTAAACGACGATGATGATGATGATAACAACTAAACATCTGCCCTCCATGCTGACATGGACACTCTCTCTCTCTCTCTCTCTCTCTCTCTCATTCCATCTATCCATCTATTTATACACATGCACATACAGAGAGAGAGAGAGAGAGAGAGAGAGAGAGAGAGAGAGAGAGAGAGAGAGAGAGAGAGAGAGAGAGAGAGAGGGGCAGATAGACAAACAGTGAATTTTAAAGCTGATTTACTCTTGTGGGAATTTTTATTTTTCTTCTGTGGTCTCTTGAGTAATTTCTATTCATTATCTAATGGTCAACAACTTTTCCTCAACAGCTGTAGTTATCCATCAGGTAAACTGGCCATTCTGATTAGTTCCATCTTGCCTTATCATTTCACTTATATAGTATATGGAGAAGTCGGCAGAAAGCAACAAGTGATGGCAGTGTTTGAGCATACAGGATATGGCACGTGTTATCATCCAAATGGTAATGTTAGGTGAGTTTTTTGGGGATCTTTTTTAAAACGGGGGCCACATTTTTCATTAACGAAACACTTTGAAACTTGGAACACTGGTAGAATGTGTCATATAAAACATCTTTTTCTCTTAGTCTTCTTAAAAAAAAAGAAATCCCTAAGGTATTCCATGTTAAGGTTGTTGTATTTCTGTAATTTCAACCAATCACTGACGTCCATTCAGCCGATATACATTAAGTGCCGACTACATAAACAAACGATTCTGAAACAATTCTATTGGTGATAGGGTTAGGGTTAGGGTTAGGGTTAGGGTAAAACAGCAAATTTAAAAAGAAAAAAGCAAATAAAACGAAGAAAAAAAAAAAGAAAATGAAAAAAGCAAATAAAACGAAGCTATGGCTTAATCAGCCAAAGGAGTAAATGTAAACAACTGAATACTTGTCAGTGATTGGTTGAAATTATCGAAATAAGACAATTTTTTACATGAAATAAATTCGAATACAAAAATATTTTTCTGTTCTATAACACAAAATAGATAAGTATACGAAGTTTGAAAGTCTTTCGGTACCAAAAACACTACGTAAAACATTAATGAAAAATGTGGCCCCCGTTTTAAAAAAGATACTTTTTTTTTTATTATATTCTTATAGATACAGCCTGTTGTGTTTGTGTGTGTGTGCTTGCAATGACTGCAACCTAGTATTTCTTGTTTCTGCAAAATTCATGCAAATTTTTCTCTTTTTCACAGATTGTACATTGACCCCGCTGGGGGTATGGAAATGAGCCCTGCAGGGTCATGTCGTAAGAAGTGGCTGTGGAAAGACCTCCAATGCCATGCCCCTCCACTTCAGCCTATCTTCATCCATCTAAACAGATTCATTGGTATGAAAGTGCTGTCACAGCAGAACATTCAGTTGACCTTCACGTTTCGAAGATTCAGCTGTCGTATGAACCTTGGAGTTTGCATGAAAGTAAGTAATGCATCTTACCTTGCAGAACTGAATGTGCAATATCTGAGCAACTTGTTAGCAGGCTTACACTCTAGATCAGTGATTCTTAACCGTTTTAATATCCAGGCCAGTCCTCAAACCTTGATTTTTTAAGGGGCTGCACCAAAAAATGTATAACAAGTCAATTAAAGAAAAATTTATTATGTTTATAGTGGGAAGACCATTGGGGACCACCAGAAGGGTGCTTGAGGGCCACATGGGTCCTTGGGAGCTGCAGTTGAGAACTGCTGCTCTAGATATATTAGGGATGTTGTTTTTATTGTTGTTGATCTGCAATTAGTACCCATGGTAGGGTAAAGGGTAAAGACCCCCTTTGGTCATGAATGACCATGGGATTGCACCTAGAAAGTTCCCCCCTGAGGCACAAGTCTGAGCATGGTTGTGTATGGAGGACTGGCAGTTGCCCATGCATACCAGCCTCCCTTCTCCATGCCACTGATGTTATCCAAGGGAAAGGCAAAGGAGGATACAGCTTGGCACCAGTAACGATGTCGCAACTCATTTCTACAGCTGAGTGAACTGGAACAACGTGAAATAATGTGTCTTGCTCAAGAACACAATACACTGCTTGGTCAAGGATTTGATCTCACAAACATGGGAACTAACTGCAGATCATTGAATGTGGATTTCTAAATTATCATCATCATCATCATTTTAATATTCACCTTTACATGCTTGCATGAGTCAGATGGAGGCTATTGAGACAGACTTGCTTTGACCAGCTGTCACCAACCCTTACCTGTTTCCAAGCACAGAAATATTTCCCCATGGTGAGACAGACAGTATATTGGAAATAATTGATGAATGCATGTATGACAATGACAGTCATTTCCAACTATCCCAGAACATCAAGAAAAGAATACACAAACACACACACACACATTGTAAGATACAAATAAGAGGATGATTTATTTTCAAATACAGAAATGCTGTTAGAATAGCAGAAATATTGGGTAAATTATACTTACAAAGCAGAAAAATTTGTCATACACATAGTTGTACATTCTGCTTTATAGTGTCTAAAATTGGAGATTGGTTTGTCAGCAGGCAGTTTAGCTTAATGGTAGAGCACTTGGCTGGAGTCTTCAAGAGATGTGAGTTTGTGTCCCATGGCAGTTTGTTGACAAATTTTTCTGCTTTATAAGAGTAATTTACCCAATATTTCTGCTGTTTTAATGGCGTTTCTGCCATTGAAAATATGTTATCATCTTATTTGTATCTTACAATTCACATTCCAACATTTATCATATACATACAAAACAACCTTATAAGTGTCCCCTCCAACATAACCTCACTGCTCTGTGCAAAGAACCCTCAAAGAACCTTCAATCTATTTTCTTTGTGTCCCTTACAGCCAGTAGCAGTATCAAAGTGGGTCCCACTTGTGGATGAACATTCTTTGTACTTAGAAGATAAAAGAAATCAAATCGAGTAAGTGACACGTATTGTTTTATTCTTTCACTGGTTCCAGTCGGTTGGCAGCAGCCATGCTGGGGCACTGCCGTCATCATCTTCATCAGCATAATGATCATGATCCTCATTGTTTAAACATCCACTTACCCATGCTTGTATGGGTTGGATGGAATTTGCTGAGGTGAATTTTCTACAGCTGGATGTATGTATTTCCCCTTGACCAAACATGTTCGGAAAGAAGTTTGGAAATGAAGGACACTGCTTGCATGTCGGTGACATTCATTTATGACTATCACACGATGGAGACAGTAACACACACATGCATGAATGCATGAGCGCGCACACACACATGTGCGACAGGCTTCTTTCAGTTTCTGTCTACTGAATTCACTTGCAAGGCTTTGGTTGACTGGAGCTATTGTAGAAGACACTTGCTCAAGGTGCCTTGCAGTGGGATTGAACCCAAGACCATATGTTTGGAAAGCAAACTCCTTTCCACACTCCATGGCTGTTGAAATACACTGCTTTTGTTTCAATTAATTTGGAAAATAATGAAGAATTTAGTAAAATAACTTTGTCAATATTAACCCTTTCGTTACCATATTTCTGTTGAAGCAAACTTCTTACCATATAGCTATGAGAAATAACAAATGGTTTACTACAGTGATATTTTAACTTGTCTTTTCTGTATCTTTCCAGGTCTCTGCTGGACAAGGTGAGGAATTTGTTAAATTACTCTTGCTCTCCTAAACTGAATAAGATCCTCCCTCCAATCTACTTGACCAACCGGATCAATAAGCTGTCGGCTAAGAAACAGAATATACAGCAGAATATACATACAGCGAAATCTATAAAAATCCAACCAAACATCCAGCTGCAAGTGTAAGATGATATCTCTGATGCTGATGTTTAGGATGATGACAAAGAAAGCAACGCTAGCGATGATGGCTTCAATGATAGTGATGATGATGATAGTATCAATGATGGTGATGAGAGTGGTGATAATGAGAATGATGCTGGTAATAATAAGGACAATTATAATGATGATGATGATGACTACAACATTCTTGATGATAATAACGATTATAGATTTTGCTGTGATGACAACGATAACTGATATGATACAAAGTTATTGTGATGATAATAATAGTGATGTTAACCATGTATATATATATATATATATATATATATATATATATATATATATATATAATATGTGTGATACCGGTGATAAAAATATAGAGAAAATATAAATGTTGGTTAAACAGAGTGCTGTAGACAAGGACTACGACAGCAGCACTAATATTCTTTGTAACATTTATCAGTAACCCTTTTGCATTTAAACCAGCCATATCCAGCCCACCAGCACAAATATTCTACCTGTTTTATGTTCAAACAGGCCAATCTGGCCTCTCATACTTACCCTAAAAGAAAGAATATTTACGATATTGAAATCTCAAAGCTACGAGATAATGCATTCAAAGCAATGCGCAAGAACAATTATCATGAATGCTAAAATGTTAACCTTGTGCTATAATATTGCTAATATTTAATTCTTTATTGCCCACAAGGGGCTAAACATAGAGGGGACAAACAAGGACAGACAAAGGGATCTAAGTCGATTACATCGACCCCAGTGCTTAACTGGTACTGGTTTAATCGATCCAGAAAAGATGAAAGGTAAAGTCGACCTCGGCGGAATTTGAACTCGGAACATAACGGCAGACGAAATACTGTTAAGCATTTCGCCTGGCGTGCTAACGATTCTTATTTCTTTATTGCCCACAAGGGGCTAAACATAGAGGGGACAAACAAGGACAGACAAACGGATCTAAGTCGATTACATCGACCCTGGTGCTTAACTGGTACTTGTTTAATCGATCCCGAAAAGATGAAAGGCAAAGTCGACCTCGGCGGAATTTGAACTCGGAGCGTAGTGGCAGACGAAATACTGTTAAGCATTTCGCCTGGCGTGCTAACGATTCTTATTTCTTTATTGCCCACAAGGGGCTAAATATAGAGGGGACAAACACGGACAGACAAAGGGATCTAAGTCGATTACATCGACCCCAGTGCTTAACTGGTACTTGTTTAATCGATCCCGAAAAGATGAAAAGTAAAGTCGACCTCGGCGGAATTTGAACTCGGAACGTAGCGGCAGACGAAATACTGTTAAGCATTTCGCCTGGCGTGCTAACGATTCTTATTTCTTTATTGCCCACAAGGGGCTAAATATAGAGGGGACAAACACGGACAGACAAAGGGATCTAAGTCGATTACATCGACCCCAGTGCTTAACTGGTACTTGTTTAATCGATCCCGAAAAGATGAAAAGTAAAGTCGACCTCGGCGGAATTTGAACTCGGAACGTAGCGGCAGACGAAATACTGTTAAGCATTTCGCCTGGCGTGCTAACGATTCTTATTTCTTTATTGCCCACAAGGGGCTAAATATAGAGGGGACAAACACGGACAGACAAAGGGATCTAAGTCGATTACATCGACCCCAGTGCTTAACTGGTACTTGTTTAATCGATCCCGAAAAGATGAAAAGTAAAGTCGACCTCGGCGGAATTTGAACTCGGAACGTAGTGGCAGACGAAATACTGTTAAGCATTTCGCCTGGCGTGCTAACGATTCTTATTTCTTTATTGCCCACAAGGGGCTAAACATAGAGGGGACAAACAAGGACAGACAAACGGATCTAAGTCGATTACATCGACCCTGGTGCTTAACTGGTACTTGTTTAATCGATCCCGAAAAGATGAAAGGCAAAGTCGACCTCGGCGGAATTTGAACTCAGAGCGTAGTGGCAGACGAAATACTGTTAAGCATTTCGCCTGGCGTGCTAACGATTCTTATTTCTTTATTGCCCACAAGGGGCTAAATATAGAGGGGACAAACAAGGACAGACAAAGGGATCTAAGTCGATTACATCGACCCCAGTGCTTAACTGGTACTTGTTTAATCGATCCCGAAAAGATGAAAAGTAAAGTCGACCTCGGCGGAATTTGAACTCGGAACGTAGTGGCAGACGAAATACTGTTAAGCATTTCGCCTGGCGTGCTAACGATTCTTATTCCTTTATTGCCCACAAGGGGCTAAACATAGAGGGGACAAACAAGGACAGACAAACGGATCTAAGTCGATTACATCGACCCCGGTGCTTAACTGGTACTTGTTTAATCGATCCCGAAAAGATGAAAAGTAAAGTCGACCTCGGCGGAATTTGAACTCGGAGCGTAGCGGCAGACGAAATACTGTTAAGCATTTCGCCTGGCGTGCTAACGATTCTTATTTCTTTATTGCCCACAAGGGGCTAAATATAGAGGGGACAAACAAGGACAGACAAACGGATCTAAGTCGATTACATCGACCCCAGTGCTTAACTGGTACTTGTTTAATCGATCCCGAAAAGATGAAAAGTAAAGTCGACCTCGGCGGAATTTGAACTCGGAGCGTAGTGGCAGACGAAATACTGTTAAGCATTTCGCCTGACGTGCTAACGGTTCTGCCAGCTCACTGCCTTCTAATATTGCTAATATTACTTTATTGTAAGTTGGCGAGCTGGCAGAATCGTGAGCATGACGGGCAAAATGCTAAGTGGAATTTCGTCCTTTTTTACGTTTTGAGTTCAAATTCCAACGAGGTCAACTTTGCTTTGCATCCTTTTGGGGCGGTGGGGGTGGGGGTGTCAATAAAATAAGTACCAGTTGAATACTGGGGGTCGATCTAATTGATTTATCCCTTCCCCTGAAATTTCTGGGTTTGTGCTAAAATCTTAAACCAATATTACTTTATCGTGGGGCGGGTAGCTGGCAGAATCATTAGCACACCAAGCAAAATGCTTAGTGGCATTTCATCCGTCTTCACAGTCTGAGTTCAAATTCTGCCATGGTTGACTTTGCCTTTCATCCTTTTGGGGTTGATAAAATAAGTACCAGCTGAACACTAGGGTCGACATAATTGACTTACCTCTCCTCCGAAATTGCTAACCTTATGCCACAATTTGAAATCAATATTACTTTATTGCATAACTGCTATTATTTAATACAATACTGCTGTGTGTGATAACAAACTGCTGTATCTGTGATATCACACTGCTATAATTATACACTATCATACTGATGTATGTGTGTGTGATATTATACTGAGCTATATCACATTGCTCTATGTTATATTGTTGTAACTTCATATTATCATTCTGCAGTAACCATGTGATATAACTGTGTCTCATACTGCTGAAAATGCATTCAAGCCATTGCTGTAACTGTGATATTATATTACAATTCCTGTGTAATGTGGAGGCACATGGCTCAGTGGTTTGGGTGTTGAACTCATGGTTGTAAGATTGTTCATAAGATTGTGGTTTCAATTTCTGGACCATGCCATGCGTTGTGTTCTTGAGCAAAATACCATTTTACATTGCTCCAGTCCACTCAGTTGGTAAAATTGAGTAATCCTGCGACAGACCAGCATCCCATCTAGGGAGGAATATACATGCTAGAGAAACCAAGTAACCAGCCATTTGTTCCTTACAGAATAATTCGGACTGGTCGTACCTGTGTGATATACTGCTGTAACTATGATATTACACTAGACCTTGTGATATTATACTGCTGCAACACTTTGATATAAAATATCAACATGGCACAGACACCATTGTGCTGCTACAGCTTTAATAACTCACCCACAAAATGTCAAAATATTCCCAAAACTTTGTGTAAAATGCTTGAATCAGTCAGTTTGTAGACAGTTTTTCTGTCTAGCGCCATGTGGAATTTAGGGATAATTACCAAATTTGTATTTTTATTGTTGCTGCTTCTACTGCTATCATATACAGACTGTTGATGGCACATAAACCTTGCTCAGCATTTTATATTGGTGCATCCAGTATCAAATACTAAATCTGATTGGTTTAACATTTAGACCAATAAAATAACTTTGCCAACATTAACCCTTTTGTTACCATATTTGTTGAAATATATGCTTTTGTTTCAATTGATTGTGAAAATAATAAAGAATTTTGTAAAAAAAACTTTGTCATTATTAACCCTCTTGTTACTGTGTTTCCATTGAAATACTCTGTCTTTCTTTCAATTAATGAAGAATTTTGTAAAATAACTTTATCATTATTGTTAAAGATAGTGTTAAGGGAACGAGCTGGCAGAATCGTTAGCACACCAGCTAAAATGATCACTGCAATTTCATTTGTCTTTATATTCTGAGTTCAAATTCTGCTGAGGTCAACTTTGCTAGGAGTGGCTGTGTGGTAAATAGCTTGCTTACCAACCACATGGTTCCGGGTTCAGTCCCACTGCGTGGCACTTTGGGCAAGTGTCTTCTACTATAGCCTCGGGCCGACCAAAGCCTTGTGAGTGGATTTGGTAGACGGAAACTGAAAGAAGCCCGTCGTGTATGTGTGTTTGTGTGTCTGTATTTGTCCCCCCCACCATCGCTTGACAACCGATGCTGGTGTGTTTACGTCCCCGTAACTTAGCGGTTCAGCAAAAAGAGACCGATAGAATAAGTACTAGGCTTACAAAGAATAAGTCCTGGGGTCGATTTCCTCGACTGAAGGTGGTGCTCCAGCATGGCCGCAGTCAAATGACTGAAACAAGTAAAAGAATAAAGAGTAAGAGTATATATATAAATGCATACACACGCACATAATTATCAGCCTGCTGTTCTGCTTTTGGTCTTTCCACTTATCTTGGAGTCAATGATGCTATTCTGCCTCCCTTTCCCCAGCCAGTTTTGGGGGCCTTAAAAAAGAGCCATGCATACTAGACTTTCTCTTCTGCCTTCATCACAAAAAAGCAACAACTCATCTAAGTTTTTACAAGTATTTATTAATTTAACAATGTGGTTAGGAATAATATGTTTAGATTAATGTTCCCCCATCATCAAGTATGTCAACAGTTTCAAAAGCTATAAATGAATAATAACTTTGTAACTGTATTTAAGAACTCTTGTAAACAAAACAGTGGTAAAAAGATAACTGGAGTGGAAATGTAGTGGAGATTGAGTTGGAAGAACTAAAGGGTTGTCAGTGGTTAGATAAGACCTAAACAAAACAAAAAAGATGATTATCTAATAACTACTTTTGTTTTTTTAACCCCAGGTCAACCTGTCTTTTTAAATAAAATTTATCTCAAACTACATTACATTGCATTTAACCGTTTTGTTACCATGTTTATGGTGAAATATACTGCCTTTCATCATCATCATCATCATCGTTTAACGTCCGCTTTCCATGGTAGCATGGGTTGGACGACTTGACTGAGGACTGGTGAACCAGGCTCCAATCTGATTTGGCAGAGTTTCTACAGCTGGATGCCCTTCCTAACACCAACCACTCCAAGAGTGTAGTATATATATGTATATGTATATATATATATGTATATATATATGTATATATATACATACATATATGTATATATATATATATATATATATATATATATAGGATAAAATCTTTATAAGAATTTATCAAGTAGTCAGCGTGAAAAAACCCCATAAGGAAAAAAAAACCCATCGTTTTTTCCATAAATATATATAATCTATATAAGGGCATTACTATATAGTAATGCCTCACGCTTAGAGGGACTAAATAAGTCAAAACTACGAAAAAATAAGCACATATTTACCGAAAGCGAGGGAATGCAACTTTCAATTTTTGGTAGTTTTGACTTATTTAGTCCCTCTAAGCGTGAGGCATTACTATATAGTAATGCCCTTATATAAATTATATATATATATATATATATATACACACACATATATGTGGTGGGGTAGATAGATAGATATAAATATTATTTAAAATAGTTTGATTTGGCTCCATGTATTTAAACTGCCTTTGTTTCAATTAAATTTGAAAGTAATGAAGAATTTATTAAATTAACTTCGTTATTATTAAACTGGAGTCTGGAATACAAATTAACATGAAATTTTGATGGAGGTTTTAATTTAGACCATTTTAAAACAGTGAATTTGTATCAGAGTACCAAGGGTGGTTTCAGGCAGGATGGTATCAAAAAGGGTTAACATGTCACTTCCTTTTTCATTTTTTTTTGACAATAGGAATGTATTATTTGAAAGAGATTTAAATGCTTTTTCAAGCAAGCTGAGTAACAACATAGAAGCTATTTCATTAACTTGTAATGCTTCTGTCATACAAAGTTGTCACTTTTGTATTGAATCCATGTCAGAATTAGTTGGCTGTTTAGGTTTTGAAATATCTTGGACTTGTTCGGTTTTGTAACTTGCATTAGAGACATCATTCCGGGGCTCAACATCACTTGTTACTAAGATGTCTTTCGCAATACATTCATTCATCAATCCACTGGCATATAGTCTTCTTTCTTTTGCTTCATCAGCTTCCTGCCACATTTGCAGCGGGGAGGAATGAATCTCAGAACTCAATTCTTCATTACCTTTGAAAATATAAAAGAAAATTCAATTTAAATAGCTACCATTTGTTAAGGTTATCACTACAGATAAGCAATGAGTTCATGGACGGTTAATGGGTTGGATGGGTGGTGATTAAGGAGCAAAAACACCTGAAATATGTCATATACACCCATTTCTCATTTTTTATCTTTGATCTCACCAGATATTGGTTTCAAATTTTGGCACAAGGCCAGTAAGTTTGGGGGAGGGAGTAAGTCAATTATATCAACCCCAGTGTTCATCTGGTACTTATTTTATCGACCCCAAAGGATGAAAGGCAAAGCTAACCTCAGTAGAATTTGAACTCAGAATATAAAGAGCAACCAGATATTGGTTTCAAATTTTGGCACAAGGCCAGTAAGTTTGGGGGAAGGGATAAATCAATTATATCGACCAGAGTGTTCATCTGGTACTTATTTTATCGACCCCAAAGGATGAAAGGCAAAGCTAACCTCAGTAGAATTTGAATTGAATTTCATCCATAAAAATAGATGAAATGCCACGAAGCATTTTGCCCGATATGCTAACAATTCTGCCAGCTCACTGCCTTTAACCAATTTGTCTTCCAACTCTGCCAGTCCCACATCTTAGTTTTGATACAACAACGAGCATATGACTGCACTAACCTGACATAAAGGCAACTTCCGCTAACTGCATGATTAGCCTGTCCATACTGCTTAAAACCATTTGTAATTTCTGAAGAAGATAAAGAAAGTTAGAGGAAAAATCACTTAAAATACCATATATTTACAAAGTGAGTGAATTTGGTAGAAGGAAGCGTGGGGGTTGTAAATGAACAGCATTGTCATACAATGACGGTGATGATATATATATATATTCACCACTTAAAAGTGCATATTGTGTTAGAACTCACAAATACTGTAATATTTACCAAGAGAGAAAAACTCTCATATTTCCTTACCTGGATTTTGTCTTTGCAATCATTTATTTCTGTTCGAGTGTCAATGATGAGACACCATAATCTTTCCCCTTCTTCATCAAGGCGGCCTACAAATTTCATATAGTCAGAGTAATAATTTATGAGTTTATAGATGAGCTGCAAAAAAAAAAAAAATAATAAATGTATTATTAAATAAGAATGTTCGTGAAAGATCACAACGATTATGAATATAGAATGACATAAATTTTTAATAATTCCGCCAAATTGACTTTGCCTTTCATCCTTTTGGGGTCAATAAATTAAGTACACCAAAATTTCAGGCCTAACAAAAAAAAAAAAAAAAAAGGAACGAACAAGCGGAAGAGGGAGACAAAGCGTATTACGAAAGAAAATGTAGCTAAGGAAGACAGAGTAAAATGCATTTATTTTCTTGAACATGAGATATAGTTTCAAATATAAGATGTTTTTGAAAGACACTATATTCTATACTAAGATTATATATACTTTCTCACACAACAATTCAAATATATTTATTTTAAATCATTTATTTATTTTAAATCGTTCATCTTTCTCCCACCCCCTCTCACTCTCACACATACGCACATATACTACTTTGGGAGCGAAAGAGCTTTGTTTATATTTCACAACTATGAAACAAAAACGTATGTAACAATTTGTCAGTCACCCCACCCCCAACCCGTTTTTCGGACCACAAAAAGGGTTTGGTAATTTTTCTCCTATGCAGATCTCTAATGCAACATTTAAAAAAAGAGTCAATAAGTGAAAATAACCAATAAACTGATTCCTTATGGGATTTCCCAATCAAATTGCCAGCAAACCATTTTCAGCCAAACCAATTTCAACGGATTTCGCTCAAATCTGATGTCGATGTTACTTATTTTGGTTTGAAATAAAGCACTTAATCATTTAATAATCCTAGCTTAATCCCTAGCAGCACCGGGTTATACTGCTAGTTATTATTAATATTAAATTTTACTTCTCAGAGTTCTTAATATTACTTGCTCTAGTTAATTCTGTGAGAGTGGACAGCAGCCTGTTGTCAAAGGTCTCATAGGGTCTCTGAAGGTCTTTGTCCACGAATCATAAGACTTAATATGTAGATGTTAAGATACTCAACACCGAGGTACCAATCCCAAAATCCTAGCTGCCGCAAATAGAGCAGATTTTGGGCATGTTCTGCCCACATGTCAATTCCAGTTTCTTAGACATATTTCTTGAACTTGGTCCTTATAACTACTGGGATGACAGGCACTCTCTTTATTGCCCACATTCTTGCAAATTTCTTCCGTTAGTAACTTGTATTTTTCTACCTTTTCCAGCATTTAGTCACCTATGTGTGCATCCCTGGTTATAGCAATAATCTTTTTGTCACCTATTTGTGTGTGTCCCAATAGAGTAAATACTAGTTTAGTACTGGGATTGCAAGCATCATAGAATAAATACCAGGTTTACAAAAAATGTACTGGGGTTGGTTTCTTCAACTAAGCCCTTCAAAGTGAATGCACAGCATGAGCAGAGTCCTGTAACTGAGACAAATGAAAATATTAAAAAAAAAAACAGGAATGTAATAACTGTCAATGGAAGTCTAAGACAGGAAGGATAGTGTGTGAGAAGAGGTTAGGAATAGATAAAGAGAGGTAGGGAGGGAAAGAGAGAGAGAGAGAGAGAGAGAGAAAGAGAGACAGACAGATAAGAGAGAAAGGGAGAGACAGATGAGAAAAAAGAGAGAGACTGATGAAAGAGAGAAAGAGAGCAAAAAGAGAAAAGAAAGGTAGAGGGAGAGAGATAGACCAGTGAGAGAGAGAAAGAGAAAGAGGCAGATGAGAAAGAAAGAGAGCAAGAGAAGAATAAGGAGATAGATAAGCAGAGGGAGGCAGGAAGGCAGAGAGAAAGGATTATGGGCGCTTACTTGTGTGCATTCATTTTCGGTTTTTACCAGGATACCAAGTGTGACTTCATATAGAGTTGTTGTAGCATCTTTGGTCTTCAAAAATTCATTATCAAAGTCTGGGATGCCGGATAAAGGGATCTATATGAATGAAAGAAAGAAAGAAAGAAAGAAGGAGAAAGAGAATAGGAAATTGTGAATTGTACTTCAAAGTATAGCAGGTGATATGAACACATACACTAAACATCAACAGAACACAAACTACTGGGTTGGCCAAAAAGCCTGTTTGGTTTTTATGATAATAAACTTGAAACATTCTAAAAAGTAGCTTAAAATTTAAGATGTTTATGTCAATGTTAGCCCTAATCCAGCAGACTTATGGTCAAAGAGGTTCCAGCAAAAACTATTTGATTTGCTTTTTGCTTTTGTTTTCAGAAATAGTATATCTGACTACATAATGCAGTGAATATGGTATTGATACGATCAGTTGCCATTTCTCTGTAGAAGTGTCCCACACTCCATGAGAGAAATTCGTTCGGGAAATGTAGGCATCTTCGATTATGGATTGGGGCAGTGCTACTCAAAGTGGTGGTCCGCGGACCGGTGCCGGTCAGCGAGCCATCAGCTACCGGTACGCGGCGAGTTTCCAGAAAAGAAAGAAACATTATAAAATCCTTATGTAATATTGTATTATTTGTTAACAAAATAAATATAAGGTAAAAGATATTGTCAACTTTTATTATATTCATTATATATATTAGAAATAATACATTTCTAAACCTCTCAGAGAGACTTAAGCAGTAGTGATGCGATAAAGTAGTTGTATACTGCCAACTTAACTTATAGTCCCAATAAGGGAATATACTACTGCTATTTAGCCCTAGGAAGCTGGACCGCTTCCTGTCGGCCTTGACACATTGGTCCAGCTTCCTAGGGCTAAATAGCAGTAGTATATTCCCTTATTGGGACTATAAGTTAAGTTGGCAGTATACAACTACTTTATTATATATATTGTTTCCGGTATAAATTAATATTACTAAGAAATATTACCGGTTTGTGTCACATTGGAGTGGGGAGTGCCGGTACACCACATCATATAGTTTGAGAAGCACTGGATTAGAGAACGATAAGAAAACTGAACCCCCTTCGACAACAGCTGAACCGCGTATCGACGAGGGGAGGCTACTCTTCCTTCGATCTTAGAAAAGGGTTTGTTTCCTCCGCACCACCCTAAAGAAGTAGCAGAGAAGTCGGAAAGAAAAATAATTATTTATCGAACGCTGAAAAAAGCGACAAGAAAAGTAGAAATAGCAGGCGTTGAAGAGATAGAGGAATGTTTAAAGGAAGTAACGACATTCTATTACAGAGGACGAACGTTTGGCGCGGTGTAGGTGCGTTTCGTTAATGAGAACGAAGTAAAGAAGAAGTACTCCACCGTGGCCTTGAAATCGGCACAGTGGGCACTCTTACCTACTTACTCTGACAGACGCACAGCCAGAGTAAGGATAGGGAGAGTGCCACCTGGAATTAACGAGGATTGGCTTGTGGCAGCCATCCTCTACAATACAGAGGAGAAAGCAGAGATACTGAAAATGTCAAAGACAGTGGTGGTCAACTGGTGGGAGTATGACCTGGCAGTGATGGTACATATCAGCCTACCTGACCTCCACAAAATTGTGGAAGAGATAATCCTACCCGACGAAACCAGATTGAGAATCATGGTGGAGGGTAGACCGCCAATATGTTTCGAATGTGGAGTAAGGGGGCACATAAAGTGTCCCCAGAAACTGCTTTTCTTTTCTTTTTCGGAGGGGATTCACTATTTTCTCTCCTCTCTACCTCAGTGGACTCTGTTTCTTTCTTTGTTATTACATTTAACTTCTTCCTGGCAGCATTCCACAAAATGAAACTTGAAATTTCGAAAAATAAAAAAAATGTGATGTGTACGTGCACAACAATTATATTTTTCAGATTAAATTCGGATATAATCCTGATCTCCACTATCTGAAAGGCATTTGTAGAAAATTTCATTTAAAAAAAAACAACTTTTTATGAAAGTTAGGAGGAAACAAAGCAAATTCGTGAGAATTTTCCGATTCGTAAAAAAAAAAAAAAAAAAAAAACGTTTTCACAGCAAATTTCGATATAACAGAAATCTACATCATCTGAAGTGTAATTGTAGGAAATTTCATACAAAAATAGCAAATTTTCTTCAGATATGAAGAAACAAAGTCGGTGGAGCCAGGGGAGGGGGGTCACAATTGAGTTGGTATGCCGAAATATATATATTTTTTAAAAATCACTGCAATAATAATAATAATGATAATAATAATAATAATAAATCATTCTTTTATTTACTACAGGGACGACTAGCATTTGAGGAAGGATTTGTGGCGAGTAATCTGTAATTATAGGACTGAGATAATAGAGATTTCAAATTACCCGCCGGTAATTTGAATGGCGGGTAATTTGAAATTGCTACATCGGTGTTACAGTCCCAAGGCTTTAAACACAGAATTTCTCCGTTGAAAGGTATTCAAGTTTTACAAGTACTGAGTTTTTTTGTTTTTAGAATGGATAAAGTTCTTTTTTATTCTCTTACATAAAGGGTACACATACTTGATTACATAAATAAAACACATCCAAAACCGAAGGATATACAAACATGAACGAAGGTAGAAAGAGGAAGAAAACACATCATATCAACGAGTGTCCCAATCGATAATACACTACAAAGTTCAACGGAACGTACTGAAGCAAGACAACACGTTCGCAGCATTACCACGGGCGAGGCTAAGGCGTTGGAAAAGCCAAGCACCCTCACGAGTATCGTCTGACAGCTCGGTGAAGCGAGCCGTCAATGATAAGAACTTCGTCGTTAGCGGCCCTGCCCGTCCAAACGTTTCAAAGGCCACAGGCTGGAAGAAATGGTTCACTGACAAGTCCTGATACTTAAGGATTTCGTTCTGTTAGACTACAGAAGCAGTGACCCTCCCATTTACCGCAGCATCCAGAATTTGGGAGAGAGCAAAAGAGACACTGACGTCCAGATGAGGGCGCCTACCTCTTACCCAGGGACAAAAGGTAAGACCATCTGGTCTCTTCCCGTCACTTCTGGATAATCCCGCCGACTCTAGAACTGAGGGGATATTAATCCGAGCTAGGGCCCGCTTAATGATTAAGTTTATATCAGTGTAACGAGCGAAACGACCAGTATTTATTTAGGCAGCAAGACACGCCATGAAGGTCTGTGGAATCGAGGGGCCTACCACAGCGACATCTTAATTCTCCACAAATGTCGGCTCCCACTCTGGATATAATGGAGGTGCGGAGCTCATCCACACTGAGTAGACCATCAATGTTGGCCACAGGCAGAGCATCGATCAGTCCCCCAGGAATTTCGCACTTGCAGAATAAAATTACATTTCCTTGTACCCGAGGAAAAGTGAATTGGATTGATAAACGACTGAAGTGGGTAGGGCACAGAGTAAGATTTGACTTTGAGGAAAAATTTTTTTTTCCAAATGCTCACTATCTTACAAAAATTATATCAGCTAAGCAAATGACCGTCTCTAAAGCATTAAAAACGCTATAACATATTCAGAATACTATTTCAGAAAATTATCACCGTTCTTTTTGAGCCTATAGAAGACAAATTTAACTGGGGCAAAATGAGTAAGTCAAGAGAAGGCAAATTTGCCTCTTGAATACTCCAGAATTACATTTGAAAAAAAACTCATACACATCAATGTTCATCCCTAAACATCAGAAAGATCAGAAATGCAGCAAAAATTTGAAATATCTAAGTTAAATGAAAGGGTCATGGAAAATGGCACACGATATAAAATTGACAAAACTCGACTAAATCTAAAAACGCTATATAAAATATTTTCTATAGCTTCGTCACGATCTGCTGTAGCAGTCCTCTTCCTGTTATATTTACGGACCATACATTTAAAGAAAACAAATTATTGAAATTACTTATTACTCATTTTGCCCCAGTTTAGATAAATTTTTTTTGAAAATTGAAAATGATCAAATTAGACATTAGTGTGGGGGAAAATTGACTTGGAATCCAAGAGAGAAAAGAATATCGATTGTTAATCACCATAAGTTATCCAGATATTTTACTGGCAACTTCAATTACATGTGAGTCAAAGTTGAGGAAAGATTCCTTGAAAAAGAAATAATGTACTTGTGACCTGACTGTTTCAATCTTTTTCAGCTTCAACAACTTTGTTGATCAATTTTGACTCCCAAAGATGATGCAACAGTACGAAATGATGCTTCAATACTTGCAATGTATTGGTCTCAAATAAATAGGGAAAAAATAATGAAAAATCAGAAATTGCTCATTTTGCCCCACTTACAAATTCTACCCCCACCCCCGCCGCTACTAATGAGCAGCCGGATAGAGTGAAGGGGGTGGGGAATAATACACAGCATAGGTGCAGGAGTGGGTGTGTGGTAAGTTACTTGCTTACCAACCACATGGTTCCGGGTTCAATCCCACTGCGTGGCATCTTGGGCAAGTGTCTTCTACTATAGTCTCGGGCCGACCAAAGCCTTGTGAGTGGATTTGGTAGACGGAAACTGAAAGAAGCCCGTCGTATATATGTATATATATATATGTGTGTGTGTGTGTCTGTATTTGTCCCCCCAACATCGCTTGACAACCGATGCTAGTGTGTTTACGTCCCCGTAACTTAGCGGTTCGGCAAAAGAGACCGATAGAATAAGTACTAGGCTAAACAAAGAATAAGTCCTGGGGTCGATTAGTTCGACTAAAGGCGGTGCTCCAGTATGGCCACAGTCAAATGACTGAAACAAGTAAAAGAGTAAAGAGAGCAGGATATTGGACTTGATGATAGGTGGTAACGGAGAGCTGAATGAAGTTGATAATGTGTAATAACCGTGATAGCCTAATCTCAAGTAGAAATAAACAAGAGACAAAAGAGGCCGGTTCTCTGAAAACTATCCTCAGTCAAAACAAACCCTTTATTTTGGAACTCACCGGTGTGTTGATGTCACATTGCTCAATATCAACGTGCAGGGTGCTCCGGAGTCGAACCACGGTAGACGTACCCAAAACTAACCGGAGAGTTTGACTACGGATTAACGGCACACACCTACGAGACACGAAGCTGAACACTTTGGACAATCTAAAGGCAGCTGCCATTACTTCGTTTCTTACAAGACTTTGATCAAGGAAAGACGACAATGCCGAGCAGACATTTTCACAAATAAAGTCACTTCACAGATTCGTACTTTACGTTTTTTTTTTTTTCAAATATATTTTTAGTATCATTTTTAAATTATGAAAGTATAAAGAAACGTTGTTATATTTCATTTGTCTTTTTTTTAATTTTATATTTCTAGCAAAACAAAATCCCAAATATTTCTTTAGACAAGTTTTCCAATAAATACGGAACTAGATGCGACTCAGCTTATACTTACAGCAAAGTCTGCGACTGCCAGCTGATAACATGTCGAAGTTGCTACTGTCAATCACATTGCTTCTCTACCTAGGCTTTGTATTGGGTTTTGACGAAGAATTACCTAGAATCGGTAAGTTTACTTGACAATTTACAATTACAATAGTAATTTTTTTCCCCTCCTGCTTTCTCAGTCAACAGACGTTTCGTGTCAAGACATGCTTGTTTATTCTTTTTGGTGGGAGTAAGTTCATTCGTATTCATTTATACACAACATGCACGCAATAGAGAGCCCGTGTGCTGTTACTAGACAGGTTAAAATTAAGGAAGGGATACATTGGATAACGGTGGTCATGCATATCCCTAGTCAGATGGGATGGTCATTGCTAGAATGCTTTTAAACATTAGTTTGCTCAGTCATCGGTAATCTGGGACTAAACAACTTCAATAACATACTGTGTTCGAAACCACGAAGGAGCCTCCGCCAGTTAGAAATCGTAGCCAGTCGCACTCAAATTATATCCTATTCGCTTAAAAAAAAAAAAAGGCGCACATTCGCAAGAAGAAAACAAAACCAGACGGACACATTGGATAATGAAGTCCAATATACACCGTCTAAAAAAACGGGATGGCCACGGACGGAATGTTTTTGTCGTAGGGGTGCTGACTAGGCTTGTCCTGCAGTTTGACAACAGTCACAACAAATAATGGAGTTCGATTCTGTTCAGTTTCTATTCTAACATCAACAGGTGCGTGACATCTGTTGCTGTCAAGTGTTTCCCTTTTGGGAGGGAACTTTTACGTGGTCGCTCGATTTGCGAGAAACAATAGCTAAATCTCTATAAATTCACATTGTCTACACTTTGAGAAAAGAGCACGTTGGATAATGCAGCCCTGGTAGATCTAACAACTAAATCTCCTTCGTTCCAACAAAAGAAGGACACGTCGACTATTGTAGATTTGTACACATACCGGCTTTGAGTAAAACAAAACCGAAAGGAACAGCTTTGAATATTGTGTCTGAAGAAAAAAATAAATAAATAAAATAAAGATAGCCGAAGCTGAAATGTTCAGCCAGAGTCGCCCTGATGTCAACAACATATGCTTGCCCCCTCATGTTCACCACTCTACATTATTGATAAAGTAGGCGCAAAATTACCCAAAGTAGTGAACCTGGAAATTTTGATAAAAATGCCGTGGCTTATCTATATGAAGTACATTTAGTACCCACTTAGCTTATAATTTTTCGTACAACAGGCGAAAGCGTACTTTTGTTTTTTTTCTTCAGTCGTTCTAATTTGTGTAAGATCCTTCTTTACGTTCCATAGGCTCGGGCATGGCTTTGTTGCTTCCCGACCACATGGTTCCGACTTCAGTCCCGCTGCAAGGTACCTTGGACAAGTGTCTTCTACTATAGCCCCTGGGGTTAGCGTGCATTTTTTTTCCATATTCGTTCGCTACACATCATTTTACACCCATTACACTATTTTTTTTTCTTTCAGTTTTGTGACCGGTTGTTAAAGTTAGGTTATCGGATCGTGTGAATTTTCCGAGTTCTCTCCTCACCCCACCCGTTCGTCAGCGCGCATTTTTTTGTTTTCATAAATTCGTTTACTACACATTATTTTACACCTCTTACACTTTTTAAAAAATTTCTGTGGCCGAGTCCGAAACTAGAGATTACCCGCCCCACGCCGGCCAAAGCTTCGTGAGTGGATTTGGTAGACGAAAACTTTAAGAAGTCCATCGTGTGTGTGTGTTTGCCCCCTACTACCATTTGATAATCGGTGTGGGTTTGTTTACTTTCCCGTAATTTAGTTCGGCATAAGACACTAATAGAGCTCTTCAAAGTGGTGCTCCAGCATGGCTGCAGTCTAATGGCCGAAACAAGTAAAAGATAAAGATAACGCCACTAATCCATTTTTATGTGAATTTATTGACAACAAACTTGATAGAGAATTTTGCTACAGTTGTTTAACTGCAGGCCAGTCCTGAAATCGAGCAGATGAGTAATCAAAAATTTCCCAGCCATGGCCATCACTTCTTTATTTCAATGTAGCTAGCATATCTGGTCCAATGGATTCTTTTTTTTTTTTTTAAATCATAGGATGTAATTTAAAGGAAATTTGACTGCTATTTTTAGCAAGTCAAGTGAGTGGATTTGGTAGATGGAAACTGAGAGAAGCCCATCATATGTATACATATATATATGTGTGTGTGTATGTTTGTGTGTTTGTCCCCCCCCCCCATTGCTTGACAACCGATGTTGGTGTGTTTATGTACCGTAAGCTAGCAGTTCGGCAATAGAGACCGATAGAATAAGTAGTAGGCTTACAAAGAATAAGTCCTGGGGTCGATTTGCTCGACTAAAGGCGATGCTCCAGCATGGCTGCAGTCAAATGACTGAAACAAATAAAGGAATAGTCCCCGTTGTGGTCCACCCACTTCTTCCATCGGTGTTGCAGTATTAGGATCCCATTAGTAAAGAAGTTTTCATTTTGTTGGTTTAAAAAGTCATCAACAGCAGATGTGACGTCAGCACTGCGATGCTGGTTCCCAGTTAAGTGTTTTTTTTCCATGTCAGGAAACAGATAGTATTGAGATAGGGCCAAATCAGGAGAATAGGGAGGGTAATCAGCAAGTTCAAAGCCACAGTCATGCACAGCAGCCATTGAAACTAAGGACTTGTGTGCTGGATTATTGACCTGATAAAGCAAGACCCCTGTTGTCAGTTTTCCTGGGCGTTTAGATTTGATAACTTTTCATAACTGCCTGAACAAGTTGGCATGTACTTTCCATTGGTGGTGTGGCTCTTTTGAAGATAGTCAATAAACACAAAAAATTCCCTGCAGATAAAATGACCTTGGCCTTCTTTGGTGCAGGTAAAGAAGGGTGTTTCTACTGTATGAATGTAGCCCTTTAAGGCTAAACCCTTTTTCTACAAGTACTTGATAACACCACAGTGCCAAATTTTGTCGAGGAGCCTGGTGTAGCCACCTGGTTCACCAGTCCTCAGTCAAATCGTCCAACCCATGCCAGCATGGAAAGCGGACGTTATACGATGATGATGAAGTCACTTCTAGTTACTTTTGAAGTTTTCTTTAAATAGTCAGATGTCAGTTTACCTGGAAAGAAACAATGCAGTTATTAATAAGATGGGTTGAAATTAATGCATGCAAGATTTCACAGCACTAGCACCACTCCTTCATAGTCAGCTTATGAACTTTTCAGCCTACCCCTGTGTATATATATCATCATTATCATTGTCTTTTATGCATGCATTGGTAAGACAGTTGACAGGAGCCAGCCAGGAAGAAGACTACCCCCAGGTGTCTGTTTGGCAGAGGTTTTGCAGCTGGATGCCCTTCCTAATACCAAATCTCTCCACAGAGTGGACTAAGTGCTTTTACATGACACCAGCACAGGTGATGTCAGTTTTGGCATGATTCTTACAGCTGGATGCCCTTCCAAATGCCAACCACTTTACAGTGTGGACTGGATTCTTTTTACTTGGTACCAGCAGGATAACCAAGTAACTTGCAAGACAAGGAATTTTGAGAGGGGAAGGGATCTTGTGTTAGATGATGGCAAAGGTTGAACGCTTTGATATGATCTGACAAGCTCCAGGACTGCGTTGAGCTCCAATGCCATTGTTTTTGCAAGTGGTTGCCCTTCCTAATGCCAACCACTTTACAGGGTATACTGGGTGCTTTTCAAGCCACTGGCACTTAAAAATTTAAAAGAAAAGGAAAATGTCCCTTCAACTAAGTGGGGTTAGTATTTAAGAGAAGATGACAGCTTTAAGTTGAGAGGCTGAAGTATGATAGGGAGACAGGCACAGGTGTCTATCTTTCTCTCTCTGTACAGAGGCAGTACAATGCTACCCTGAATTATATAAGGGTGGGTGGGAGTAGCTTGAAAGAAGATAAAGATGGTAGTGATGGTGTACGAAAGTGAACTCTCAAGGTACAAAAAGGTGAGCATGTGCGAGGATACAGACAGTAGATGGGGCGGGGGAAGAGATGGTAAGTAGCTTCATAAGACTGTGTGGGAGAGTAGCAGATAGTGAGAGATTAGGTAAAGGTGAATGTAGTGTGTGATGTATCTGTAGAATGCTCAGTTGGCCCCATATCTATGAAGCTGTTATGTAATCTAATTGAATGAACTGAAATACATTTTCTTGAAACTGATGGTGGATCTGTTTATTTTTACTTTATATGGATTAGAATACACCCTCATTCACCTAATGTCAAAACATTTTCTCTTTCTCTCACCACACACATGTGTATGTTGATGCAAACAGGAAAAATAGACCTCAAAATATGAGCATATGTACATTTTAATTAATATTTAGCAGAAGTAACAGTGACTCAAAGTAATGTCAGAAGAAATGCCACTAAGCATCATGCCCAATGTGCAAATGATCGTGCCAGTTTGTTGCTCTGATGGGAGATCTAATAATCGTATTTGTCTGTGTGTCATTCAAGCTAAAACTATCAAAAGGGGAGCACAACAACAAACCTTGAAAGATAAAAGCTTGATATAATATCTATTGTTAATAAATCTTAACCAGAGTAAAGTTCTTTTTCCTTATTAACGTGGTTCTATCGGCAGAATCAGAAATAGCATTGGACAAAAATACCTTGTGATATTTAATCACTTCATTCTATGTACAGAGTTCAAATCCCGCATTGATTTCATCTTTCTGGAGTTGATAAAGTACTAGTAATATACTGGGATCTATTTTATTGATAAACCCTTTCCCCAAATTTCTGTCTTTGTGTTTATATTAGGAACAATTATAATAATAATAATATTAATAATAATAGTAATAATAATAATATTAATAATAATGAAATTATTGTGTATAGTGTTCAGGTGCACTACAACTCACCAAAGGTGCATGTACAGTAAATAGAATTATGTATGAAAGTCAGGATAGTAAATGGTGTATGAGTCATGATATACATGTGTGTATGTGTATGGACAGGGTGAGTGGATATCAGGTGTAGTGTTGGCGAATTTCAGGAAGCATGGAGGTTTTAAAGGATGCAGTGTCTCGGCAACTAACAACTGATGCAGGTGGTTTATTCCATGCTTCAGTGAGTGTGAAAAAAATGTTTATGAAAGTCACAGGAGCTGTGCTGTTTTCTGACTTTATAGGCATGCCCACATTTGTTAGACTCATGGAGTTCAAAAAGGTGTTCAAGGTAGTTGTTGGCATGATGGTTTATAATTTTGTGGGTGTTTACTAAGTCAGTTGCCAGACATCGGAACTTCAATGTATCTATGCCTTGAAGCTCCAACGTCTGGTAACTGACTTAGTAAACACCCAGTTAATTTTACTTATGCTGTAAAGGTTGATATTATATTTCATTCTTTCAGGGTTTTAGAAAATAATTACCAGTAGAGCACTGGGGGGTCAGTATTATCGGCTTCCCTGCTTCCTTCAAAATTGCCAGCCTTGTCCTAAAATTTGAAACCATTATTGTTATTATTTGATGAAAACTCTCAACTTATTTTGCTGGGTATGATGGAAAGTGTCAGCTGTCCACAGCCAGCAGACTAAGGTGACACTTGTTTATTGGTCATGCTTCAAGGACTCTGAGAAGAATTCTTGCAGTTCCAAGCAATGCTGGTTTTTGTAAGCGTTGTATCTTTACATTTGTATCATTCTTTCTGATCCATGTTGGTAGCTGAGTGCTGATACTTCCAAGTGCACCAATTACTATTGCTATCATATCTACTCTCATTGACCACAGCCTTCATATTTCCCAATTCATCGTAGTTGTTCAGTTTTTCTTCTTTCTCTTTGATCCTGTTGTCACCAGGACACGCTATGTCAATTATCATGCAAGTTCTTTCATTTTTATATACCATATTATTATTATTAAGGTGTGAAGGCTTGTGGCATAGTGGTTTTTTAATTTATGCTTGTTTTTCTTAATTGATTAATTAATTTAAAAAAATAATAATAGTGGGAATTTCGCTGTTTAATACTCTGTTTTCCTCTTCAATTCTTGTTTCAGCAATAGTTGGTGCTGGCATTGGAGGCACATCAACAGCTTACTACCTACGTCAACTGTTTGGGGACCAAGCTGTCATAGATATATATGAATCCAATAAAGTTGGCGGACGTTTGGACTCTTTCGAATTTGATGGAGAATCCATTGAAACCGGTGGCAGCACACTTCATCCAAAAAATGCTTACATGCTGAATTTTACAAAGATTTTAGGTAAGGGGTTTAATTTTACTTATTCCATTTGTGATTGTAAATGTAGGGTTGTTGTTTAACCCCTTAAGTCAGCCCTATTGAAGGAGACCAACACTTAGCCCTTTAGCATTTAGATTATTCTATCAAATGTAATGCTTATGTACTCTCATTGTTTTAAATTAATCGGGTATCATTTTGCAACTTCAATGCATCAATGATATGATTGTTTATTTTTAGAAAGGAGATGGCCAACTAGATAAGACAATGGGATCACTTGCTTAGAGGTTGTGAGCTCAAATCCACAGCAGTTGTTTCATTGCTTCTCTTAATATACTATTCTTGTACTTCATTGTACAACAGCTTCTTTGGATAGTCATTCTGTTGACAAAATTTGTAAAATAGGTACACTTTTGAAGTTTGTTAGTTTCGAATATATTCCACATTGATTTTGCCTCATCTCTTGAACTTAGCTGTAGATTTGAAAATATTTCTGCTTGCCAGGCTTGGAAGCAAAACAGCTTGAAAGCAATGGATTTGGAATATATGATGGCAAAGAGTTTCTGTTTAAAACCAGTAGTTACAAAATTATAACCATCCTGAAAGCTTTCTGGCGTTATGGAAATGATCTGCAGAGAATTGCAAATTGGATTGACGATTTGATTACCAAAAAATTTTGCCGGTAAGTTAAAAAAAATTTTTTTTTATTTCAGTGCTTTTTTTTTTGCACATTTTTTTACTGAAGGATTCAAATATAATCGCTCAAAATTTCATTAGCCTTAACTTTGGAAAGCAGTTTTGTATATCAATCTATCTTTTGTTGAGGAATGTTATGTTTGAAGCTATTTTTTATTGAGATATGTCGAGTTTACTGAGGCAATGTGATTTGCAGAAAATACCAATTCCATTTTTTGATAGATATTTAACATCATTACTAGAATAACCATTAGATTTAATTTCACAGTGAAAAGGCTAAAATTTGTTAATTACAACATTAAGAGAATAAGTAATGTCATCAATGTCATAATCAACTTCGTTAGTGTAATCATCTTCATTATTGTTGCTATCATTAGTTAATCCTTTTAAACACAGGAATCAGATATAACCAATCAAAATTTCATTACCCTTAACTGCAGAAAGCAGTTTTATATCCCAATCTATCTTTTGTTGAAGAATGTCGTGTTTGAAACTATTTTCTGTCTGGATCCAGTCTTCAAATGCAAAAATAGGCAAACCCTAACTTAGCAAGCATTATATACTAGTTGGCTGTTCCTGTTTAAAGGTTAAAGAAAATTTAGCTACTATTTTTTAGGACCTTGAAAGACTGCATAGGGAGTCATTGCTCCAGTATGTTTCTTATTCTGCTTGCTAATATTCAGTTTTCTATCGCTCAACCAGGATCTACAATCATCAATTGAAAGGGTATGCCTTTACCACTGTGAAAGATCTGCTGTTATCCATGGACCAATTAATGCTAAACTTAACCACCAGACCTTTAGAAGAAACTCTGAAAGAAATGGGCTTTTCTGACCGCTTTATTGCAGAGCCTGTTACTGTGGCTGTCCGAACAAATTATGGCCAGACAGTCAATATTCAATCATTTGCTGGTGAGTACTTAACACAGAAAACAATCGGGAAGCTGTTCTATGATTGGCTTTGTTTTTCTTACTTTTCATTTTTCTAGTTTTTTTCAAATTTTTAATGTTTGACACCAAACAACCTGAGGCTGCCCTTGGTCCTATGCCCTAAATTTCCTGTTTTAAAGTGATCTAAATTAAAACCTTGCATCAATATTTATTAATTAATATTCCATATTTCAGTTTAATTATTTATGGCAATGTTTGCTCTGCTTGAGAAGACATGTCCAACTAAGTAAAACTGTGGCTGTCCATATGTACAAGTATGTCCTCTACATCCCTCTCTCAGCTGAGAGGCCTTTCCCTTGAGGGCTTGTGGGTGATGGTGTCATGTAAAAAGCACTTGTGCTGGTACCACATAAAAGCAGCTGTGCTGGTGTTACACAAAAGTGCTGATGCCATGTAAAAGCACCCATGCCAGTGCCACGTAGAAGTACCATGTAAAAGTACCCATGCTGGTGCCACGTAGAAGCACCCGTGCTGGTACCACGTAAAAGGCCCTGTCCCAGTGTCACATAAAACTCGCGCACACACTCACTTGAGCGACACTCGCACGCACACACTCACTCGAGCAACACTTGCGCACACACTCACTTGAGCGACACTCGCACACACACTTACTCGAGCAACACTTGCTCACACAACATTCACTGACTCACTCAGGATTTTGTCAGATCCCCCCCACTCATTCACATGATGCTTGCTCACTCTGAGAACACTCATACACCATTTACTCACTCCAACACAACACATACAGGCATTGTGCGTGTGTGTGTGTGTGTGTATGTGTATGTGTGTGTGTGTGTGCTTACAACACTCCAGCACATTTTTTTATCTTTAACTTTGTAACATTTCTCAAACTATATTTTACTGTTACAGGGTCTATCTCACTGGCAGGTATGCAACCTGGTTTGTTTGCCATAAAGGGTGGAAACAAGCAGGTGGCCGAAAAACTATTAACAGAATCTAAAGCAAATTTTATTCACGCCGAATTAAAAAAAATCTCACTGTTAAAGGAACACGATTCAATACAATATGAATTATTCTATAAACCCCACAACTCGACCGAAAAAAACTCCATGCAAAATCATATATACGATATTGTCATAATTGCTATGCCACTCAATCAGGATAGCAAGGATATTAAATTTGAAGGATTTATATCACCATTATCCTACAGCCAGCCTTTTTACCGAACTGTGGCCACATTCATTCAAGGAGAGGTAAACGCCTCGTTTTTTGATTCTGAAAAAGAAGGCGACCTGCCGAATAGTATTTTGATTAACGCAGAACCATACTTCATAAATTCCATTTCAAAGAAACGAAAGAACCTCTGGAAGGTATTCTCCCGGGAACTGCTAACCGAAAGCGAGAAAAATCTGTTGTTCAAAACCATTGAGAAAACGACCGTCTATAACTGGGTAGCCTACCCTGCTTACAGCTCCTCTCAGAAGTTACTTCCCTTTGTTCTACACGACCAACTCTACTATGTGAACGCTATCGAAAGTGCTGCTTCTACGATCGAGACCAGTGTAATCGCTGCTAGAAACGTGGCACTGCTTGTCAAAAACCATTGGTTCAATCTCTTTGATTATATCGATGAAATACCAAATGAATCAGAGGAAAATAAAATAAAAGGAGAATTGTAGCCATTTTTCTCTCTTCATCTAGAAAGACTGGTACTACCAGCCCTTTTCTTTTTCACACTGTTTTCTTGATTTTTTAAATTTTTTTAGAAACATCAAAGATCAGATTTAGGGTGAGAAGAAATGGCATGCGAAAGTCCTTCCCCTTCCTTACCCAAATCTAGGTTCAGTTGAACTGATAATCGGTGCCTTTTGCTAATTCCTCTCTCTAAAAATGGATGGCGTTCTAGTCAGACATTGTATTAGGAAGAAAGGTTCCGCTACTGCTGTAAGATTGTCGAAAGTATTTGTCTGCATTTCATCTTATATTTTTTTGTGATTTCAGTGATATAACTATCACATAGTTGATATCTTCCTGCAATTTGTTAATGATGATGTGTATAATTATAGGTCTTGGTTCATTTAATGATTTGTATGTCTTTAAAATAACTGCCTTCCAAGTATGATGGCTTGTTTGTCTGAGAAAAGAAATTAGAAGATGCTAGCTTCCAGATATTATAATTTGTATTTATAAGGAAAATTTCTGGCTACTAGATACTTTGGTTTGTTTGTCTACCAAGAGAAGCTGCCTTCCAAACATTATGTGTGTATATCTAAGAAAAGAGGCTAGCTAGCTTCCAAATATACCTTGTATGTATAGGGAAAAGGCTGACTAGTAGATATAGTGGTTTGTTTACCTAGCACAGGCATGAGCAACCTTTTCTCAAGAAGCAGGCCACATGAGACATGGCTTCGCTGTGTAACAAATTTTTTATTTTTGTCTTTGGTCAGTAAGGGTTATTTCATGTTTGCTTCTATTTAGAAATGAAAGGAAATCACTACTAGTCCCTTCCTGGACATCTATGTTTTGAAACTGACCTATTTTCCATTACATTTCAAATAGTCAGTGTTGAGTTGCTGAAGTAGAATTTTCTAGAACAGTCTGGTGACGTAGATAGCAGTATAAATACAGGGATCATAAGCTTAACAGTTCAGTTTATTTCTGTGTCCAAGTTTGAGGAAAACAAATTGAAGAAAATATCAGCCATTTATCATAATTTCCAAGGGAAGGCAAATAGGAAATAACAGTTGCTACCTGTGGACAAAGATCATGTTACATAGTTTTATCAGGCATGTCGTACTACTAGAAAAAACTGAAGGCAATTTTCTTCTTAGGCATGACATTCAGGAAGTCCCCCTGGCCATAGTTTTCCCATGACTGGTATAGGAGCTAGTTCTTGAGGAGGTTAGAAGCAAGAAGATAAAATCCATTTGTGTTTCAACATATCAATCTAATATAAAAATGGAGAGTAATCCACTGACAGACTGACTTAGAACAGTGATTCCCAATGTGAGGCATACACACCCCCACCAGTGGAGCCTGGGAAAATTGTGATGGGACATGAGATCCAAAATTATTTCTGTTTTTTTTTTTCTTCAGTGGGACATGGAATTGTGAAAATCTTTCTCTTACAGCAAACATATAAAATAAATGCGCCCTTTTAAAGCCTAGCCAGGCTCATGGGCCCAGTTTCCAGGTTTCAATGGCGTATGCGTTCCCCAGCTGGATGGGAGGCCAGTCCATCGCAGCGTTACTCATTTTTGCCAGCTGAGTGGACTGGAGCAACGTGAAATGAAGTGTTTTGTTCAAGAACACAACGCGTCGCCCGGTCTAGGAATCGAAACCACAATCTTACGATCATGATGCTGACACCCTAACCACTAAGCCATGCGCCTCCACTACATACATACATACTACACCTTTATTCAGCTTAGCCAAGCCAATCCTTCCAGTTAGGCATACTATGTGAACTCTATAGAGCTATTCTAAAGCCTTGGTGTGGATATTTCTTTAAGGAAATTATGTAATTATGAAATATTAAAAATAAAGTTTTTTTTCCAACCACTAATGGGGCATACATTTTTCTGGAAAGTTATAGTGGGACCTGGGAGAAAATAGGTTGGAAAACACTGTTCTAGAATGTCTGTGACAATGACAACTCTACCATTGTGTAAAAAATGAAATACCGTTTTTTTTTCTCACATCTATCATATAACAAGACTGCTGTCAAGAGAATCTTTGTATTGTTTAAAGAGTTCATTTCAAAAACCTTCTTATAATTATTGAAGTGTTCATCAACAATAAATAAATAAACAAATCTTCAAGATATTGTGCTTTAAAGAAAATCCTTTATGAAGAACAGATATGAGTTTTTTATGGGCTGCTTAGCTGTGTTCCTGCAAATAGTTTAGAATTCCTTATGTTAAGAGTTAAAGTAAGAATTCCAGTGAAGAATGATATTTTTAAGATTGTATGGGAGGTAAGAGGGACTTTGGTATAGAACAGAAAGAGAAATTAATGAATTATCGTGTGTGCATGTGCATATGTGTGTGTATGACAGTTGCTGTTTAGCCCCTGGTCTTCTCTGATCCTGTAGACATATAATTAAAGATATTCTGGCTGTGACCATCCTGAGTTTATCAGGTCATCCCATAAGTTCTGTCTGAATTTTGAATAAAGAAAACAAGTGATCAAATGTCATATTTAATTGAAATTTAATCATCAATGTACTTTCCCTGATTATCTATGACTTCCTTCCATCTATTTACAAGCTTTTTAATCCCATCAATGTAAAACTCTTTTGGTTTCAAAGCGAAGAACTCTGAAATGTCAGTTTCGACCTTCTCCTGGCTTGCGAAAGTTATGTCCCCTAAATGATTCTGTAAACTACGAAACAAATGGTAGTCTGAAGGAGCAAGGTTGGGAGAATATGGTGGATGAGGAATTTTTTCCCAACCAAGCTCATCAATCATCTGTGATGTGATCTTTGCAGTCTGGGGTCGTGCATTGTCCTGATGAAACATCACTCTTTTTCAATTCACTAAAGCAGCTCTTTTTTTCTTCAAAGCTTGGTTCAAACACTCTAATTGCTGACAGTAGACTTGAGCATTGATTGTTGCATTAGGTGGTAACAATTCAAAGCCAATTACTCCTTTACAATCCCACCAGATAGAAAGAAGAACCTTTTTCCCATGAAGTTCCCTTCTCGGTCGTAGTTGAGCTTTTTCCCTTTTACCAAGCCACTGTTTACGACGTTTAACATTTCAATAGAATATCCATTTCTCAGAACCAGTCAGAAGTTTATCCAAAAAGGGTGAAATGAGTTCACGAGAATGGAGAGAAGAGCAGATGTTAACTCGCTTTGGGACAATTCATGAGGTACCCATTTTCTAAGTTTAGGAATCTTTCCAAGTTGTTGAAGATGACAATGAACAGTTGTATGGTTTGAACTAAGCTTTATTGCTAATTCTTCAACTGATAATGCAGGATTTTCTTCAAGTAATGCCTCAAGGAGCTTATCATCAAACTCAACTGGACGTCCTGTTCGATCTTCATCGTCAAGGCTGAAATCTCCATTTCTGAATTTTGCAAACCATCTTCTGCAAGTTCTTTCATTCTAGCATTCTTTCCCATAAACTGAGTGTATGTTTTGAGTCGCTTCGGCTGCAGAGTTTCCTTTTTTGTACTAATAAAGCATTATGTGCCTCAAATGCTCTTTGGATGCTTCCATGTTAGAAAGGGTTTTAATCAAAGAAATTTTAATTCTATTATTCTGTAAAATAATATTTAATTAGTTTAAATGTACACAAATGCATAAGAATAATTTTTAATTCCATTAGACATTCTAAAATACTATTAAATTTCATTCAGTTTTAAAAAAGGTAAAACCGGACAGAAGTTATGGGATGACCTGAAACGTGTGTGTGTGTGTGTGTGTGTGTGTACACACATGAATAAATATATATATATATATATATGGGTGTGTGTGTGTGTGTGCATGTGAAAGCATATGGCCTAGTGGTTATGGCTTGCACTTAGAATTGCAAGGTCACAGCTTCAATTCCTGGACTGGGTGGTGCGTTGTGTTTTGGATCAAGGCACTTCGTTTTACATTGCCCCAGTCCACTCAGCTGTAAATGGGTAACCCTGCAACAGTGACAGACTGACCTGCTGTACCGGAGGAGTGTTGTCATATTGGTTACTTATGGAAACTGGGTGATCAGCTCTGTGAGTTTCAGACCTCTACACCGTGCTTACTATATATGTGTGTATGTGTGTGTATATATATATATATATATATATATATATATGTGTGTGTGTGCAGGAGTAGCTGTGTGGTAAGAAACTTGCTTCCCAAGCACACGGTTTTGGGTTCAGTTCCACTGCGTGGCACCTTGGCCGAGTATTCTACTATAGCCTCAGGCTGACCAAAGCCTTATGAGTGGATTTGGTTGATGGAAACTGAAAGAAGCCTGTATGTATATGTATGTGTGTCTGTGTTTGTTTCTCCACCATTGCTTGACAACCAATGTTGATGTATTTATGTCTGTAACTTAGCAGTTCGGCAAAAGAGCCCAAATGAATAAGTACTTGGGGGTTGATTTGTTCGAGTAAAGGTGGTGTTCCAGCATGGCCGCAGTCAGATGATTAAAACAAATAAAAGAATATACAGTAATCCCTCGCCGTATCCTGGTTTATTATTTAAGCTTATGTCGACCCTTCCCCATCGGTACTCAACTGGAACTTATTTTATTGACCCCCGCCACCACCACCAAAGGTTGAAAGTCAAAGTCAACCTCAGTGGTATTTGATCTCGGGAATATAAAACCAGAACGAATGCTGTTAGCATTTTGGCCAACCTTCTGATGATTCTCCCAGCTTGCCGCTTTGCCATGCATGTGTAATACAATTATGAATAAATATAGAATTAAAGACAAAAATTACTTAACGTTGCTTTTGCAAATTATTTAACCTAATTGTTGCTATTTCTTGTGGGACCCTGACTGACTTCTCGTGGAACCTGAGGGTCGTGGGGGAACCCCATTTGAGAAGCTCACAGGCAGCTAAAGTGGTGAGTTAAAGTTTTCATATTTAGTTACGAAGCTTACAAAGCTAACAATATATATTAAATTTAACGACTGGCACCCATGCCAACGTCGTCTCCCTTATTGGGGCAAGCGAAAGCGAAATTGTGATGGCATCTGTGCCCAGTGACGCCTTTCTGGCACTTGTGCCCGTGGCATGTGTAAGGACTTTCGAGCGAAATCGTTGCCAGTGCCCTTGGACTGGCTCTTGTGCAGGTGGCACATAAAATACACCATTTTGAGCGTGGCCGTTGTCAGTACCGCCTGACTGGCCTTCGTGCCGGTGGCACATAAAAGCACCCACTACACTCTCTGAGTGGTTGGCGTTAGGAAGGGCATCCAGCTGTAGAAACTGCCAAATCAGATTGGAACCTGGTGTAGCCATCTGGTTTCACCAGTCCTCAGTCAAATCGTCCAACCCATGCTAGCATGGAAAGCGGACGTTAGACGACGATGATGATTATATATATATATATATATATATATACATATATATATATATATATATATATATAAACGCATACATACACACATGTATATATAAATACTATATTTGAAGTATATCCAGAGTTGTTATCTGTACTTTCAGGAAGACTGAAAATAATAATGAATGAAGTCCTTCACTGGATTACTTTTAACCCTGTCAAATGTAATGCTTATTTATTCACATTGTTTTGAATCAATCATGGATTATTTTGTAGCTTCGGGATTTCAATGATGTGATTGTTTATCTTTAGAATGACATTGTAGAGTAGGTGTGAGAGACTAGATATGGCTGGTTTAAATGCTGAAGGCTGAGATACCCATCAGTTACTATCATTGTGCTATTTAGAACTCAACTGTCCAACAGTCAGCCTTACAATTATATTACTAGTCATTAACAAAATAGTGTTTTGTTCTTACCACCAGGGCCTAGAAGAGTGAAGTTTCAGCTGGTACAGTGTTCTGGGGAGTGGAGTGCCAAGAAGGAGCCTATGGTATCTAGGCCTCTTCCTAAAAAACAAACTAAAACCCCCATAGCCACCCCATTGAATTTTGAAAGGCAATCCCCTGCCTTCCAGGACCTTTAAATTTCTCCCTGAGACTCTGCTTACCACATATTTTGAGTTAAGTTTGTTCATGTTACATGTTATTAGGTAAGTTATCAGTGACATACCTCTATCCCACCTCCTTGTGTGGCTGACTTTGTAGTTAGCTTAATTAAAGCATGGAGAAATTTGATAGCTAAAGCTAACTTAACCTGTCTGTCTATCTCTTTGCCTCACCACATATTTCTAGTTAGCTTTTTCAATGCCCTGAGTTAACACCAGCTTACCTATTTTCGTTATACTTCATACATATAGCATCTCTGAATCCTGTGTGTGTGTTATTTCTTTACTACCCCACAAGGGGCTACACACAGAGGGGACAAACAAGGACAGACAAAGGGATTAAGTCGATTATATCGACCCCAGTGCGTAACTGGTACTTATTTAATCGACCCCGAAAGGATGAAAGGCAAAGTCAACCTCGGCGGAATTTGAACTCAGAACGTAGCGGCAGACGAAATACTGCTAAGCATTTCGCCCGACGTGCTAACGTTTCTGCCAGCTCACCGCCTTAATGTGTGTGTGTGTGTATATATAGTCCAACCCATGCCAGCATGGACAACAGACATTAAATGATGATTTTATATATATATATATATATAATATATCAGAGGCTGTTATACACCACTGATCACAATGCGCTTCCAGTTCTGTCTAGATTGTACCCTTCTTTTCTGTTTTGACCTGAATTGCTTGACTGAATTATTTTATCACCATTGTGGAAGCCTTCCAAATGGTATTTTCCAGTCTCTTGGACACCACTTGGCTACTGCACAGGTTCACCCATCTATTGTCTGTGAGCCTTGCAAAATGTCCGGCTCAACAAAACTTGCAACGTCTGTAAGTATTCTTTTATTTGTTTCAGTCGTTTGACTGTGGCCATGCTGGAGCAGTGCCTTTCATTCGAAGAAGTCAACCCCGGGACTTATTCTTTGTAAGCCCGGTACTTATTCTATCAATCTATTTTGCTGAACTGCTAAGTTATGGGGATGTAAACACACCAACATCAGTTGTCAAGTGATGGAGGGGGACAAACACAGACACATGAAAATATATATACATATATATACACACACACATATATATATATACATACATATACACACACACACACACACATATATTACACAAACATATACGATAGGCTTCTTTCAGTTTCTCTCTACCAAATCCACTCAGAAAGCTTTGGTCGGCCCGAGGCTATAGTAGAAGACACTTGCCCAAGGTGCCACGCAGTGGGACTGAACACAGAACCATGTGGTTGGGAAGCAAGCTTCTTACCACATAGTCACATTTGCACCTATGTATATGTATATTTATATATATTATTTATTAAAACCCCCCAAAAAATCTTCACAAACTGTTACTCAGTGTTTCATGTGACCATTCATCAGACAGTTGCAATAATATTGAATAATAAATGATGTATGAAGATATTTCTGGTTTTGTATTTTGCCCACTTTGTTTTGCATCTGTATGTGCATGTGTGTTTGTGCATGCATGATGTTTCCTCTCTTTTCATACATGTAAGTTAAAAAAAAAAGTATATATATCTTCCTCTGAAGCCAGATTAATTTTTACAACTTGATATTATGATATTCACTAGCTTACTGTATTAATTCACTGTGTAGAGTTCTATATCTTCTGTGTATGGGAACGGATGGCTTTTGAAACATGTAAATATTCATCTCGTGTCATGTCGGATGAAATAAAATGTTTATACTTTCTTCTCTTTGTCCATTTGTCGTTATTTGCAAACTGTGAAAAATGGTATGATAACCTGGTAAGGTTGCAAGATGCCTCATAACCGTATTTACCGCTTCAACATTTAAATTGGGCCATATCCAGCTCAGATATTTCACCTGCTTGATATCAAAACTTCCTGGATCCAGCATCTCACACCTGCCCACCAATGTCATTCTAAAAATAAGTAATCACAACATCAAAACCTCAAAGCTATGAGATAATGCATGATTAATCCAAAACCATGTGAATAAATAAGCATTATATTTGACACAAAAATCCGTATGCTAAAGAGTTAAACCAGCCATATCTGGTCCAAATATCTCACCTGTTCAAACCAACCAGATCTGGCTTCTTACACCTATCCTACAATGTCATTCTAAGCAAGCTTCTTACCACACAGCCATGCCTGTTCCTACAGCAACAAATTGATGAAACAAGCCAAGATGTGAAAGGCACATTATGCTCTTATGTGATGCCTGCCAAATTTACATTACAAGTGGATAAATCAACTCTACCAAGAAATGTGGCTTTACTTTTAGTTTATGTTAAGTTTATAAAAGAAGAGAAAATAATTCAAGAGTTACTATTTGATTTACATTTGGCAACAGATGTAGAAGGAGAGTTGAAATTCTTGCTATGGATTTATATTTTTTAAATCATTATAATGATTTTTTAGTTCCAATGAAAGGGAAGAAGCCAGGAAAAAGTCCTTTATTTTTACCATAAATATATCAGCTACTCTAATCCAACAAAATTATATGGCTTCCGCATAATGACACTACAATTTTTTGAGTGGCAATATTACACATGTGGAAAATATGCTATTTTATTCTAGCTCTTAAGAAGACATTGAAATAATTATTCATTATGATTATACAAATTCATTTTAGGAATGTTTTGAATGGTAATCATTAAATCCTACTTAAGAGTGCCATAATACTGCAATATACATCCTGAGAAAGCTTTTCATATGGAGGCACAGGCATGACTGTGTGGTATGAAGTTTGCTTTCCAACCACATGATTGCAGGTTCAGTCCCACTATGTGGCACATTAGGCAACTGTCTTCTGCTATAGCCTTGGGCTAACCAATGGCTTGTGAATGGATTTGCTACCTGGAAACTGAGAGAAGCCTGTAGAAGCTTGCTTTCCAACCATATGATTCCAGGTTCAGTCCCACTGTGTGGAACCTTGGGCAAGTGCCTTCTTCTGTAGCCTCAGGCCGATCAAAGCCCTTTGAGTGGATTTGATGGACAAACACTGAAAGAAGTCTGTCGTGTATATATATAGATATATAGTTGCTTCCCAACCACATGGTTCTGGGTTCAGTCCCACTGCATAGGACCTTGAGTAGGTGTCTTCTACTAAAGCCTCAGGCTGACCAAAGCCTTATGCTAAGTAGTGGTCAGTCCAACACTCAGCCCCACGAAGAACATGAACACACTGCACATCTCATCTGTCAGGCACCCTTACAAGGACGTAATCCAGAATATGCCATTCTTTAGATTCAGGGTGCATCCATGTGGTCTTAAACTTATTCTTTTGTTGAAACATGGTATTAGTAACACATAGACAAAGCTCTTCACTTATCTGCAGCAGAAGCATACCATTACTATTACACTTTCCCATCCCATGCTTTCCAATTACAGTCCATATGTTAAAATCCCTCCCCACTCTAGCATTAAAGTCACCAAGTACGATGACTTTGTCTGCCCGAGGGATATTTCTTATAATGCCCCTTCAAAGCATGATAGAAAGAAACTTTTTCGTCATCAGTAGAGCACATAGTTGGAGCATACACACTCACTAAGGTCACATATTTTCCTTTAACCAAAGGAATTCTCATGGACATAAGATGCACACACTGTAATAAAATGCTGTAGAATACGTCAAGGAAAATAATTCACACAAAAAAATGTCACAAGGAAAGCAGACAAAAATGTCAAAGGAAAACTTCGAAAAAGTTCAGATTGTGTGTGTGTGCATGTCTGTTTTTTTACTCCATTTCAGAGGTGGAATAAAACGCTTTTTTTTTTTGTCACATGATTATTTCCATGATATACATTGTATTGTCACTTTGTTAGCTTTAATAAAGCGACTTCTAATATCATTTGTCGAATTTCTCTGTTATCACGTGGCTTTCGTTTTATTATATAGTTTTTAAATGAATGCTGTATGAAATGGTGGTAGAGGAAGAAGAAATAAGCGGCGGTGGCGTAGGCGGTGGCAGTGGGGTTTCTGTGATGAAGAAAGTTTGGCTGTTGGAATTTTCGTTTTCTTTCTTCTACCACGTCATTCACAGCTGAAACATTTTTGAACACGTGGCCACGACCACGTTGTCGAAACAAAATTCCGGTAACTTCCGGTTGCCTCAATATTTTTTTTCTTCTTTTGCATAATTTTATTTCATTTTAGTTTTATTTATTTTTTCTCACTCCGTTGTCTTGAGCACTGATTTCGTCAGACAGAACTGAAATAACTTCTTACTAAAAATAGATATATTCCTCGCTACACCGATTCCTGTTTTTTTCCTTCACTCACCCACGAAATTACCACATTGGTTTTAAGGCTCAAAATGGCTATTTATTAAACTTGTTGATTTGTTTTAACGCATCGCCTGTTTGGACACAACCTTGGCTACTGCTTCTTTAGGCAAGTCTAACAATGACTGCTTACCTCTGTCGAAAATAGATTTCACTTTCCTTTCTCATCCCACATTCTCGTGAGGATGGTAACCATTTCGTAGCTGGTTAAGATAAGACAGTCTCGGCATGGTTACTCGATGTGTTAAAAACAACAGCCAAATCACATCCTACTGCCTTTTATAAAGGAAAGGGTACATTGTATAATGGTACGTAATAAAAAAGAAAGAAAAAAGATGGGTTAATCTCTACTGGAATCAGGACCTCGGTTTCAAATTTTGGCACAAGCCTGGCAACTTCGAGTGGGGGGGATTAAATCGATTACACCGACCCCAGTGCTTAACTGGTACTTATTTTATTAACTGCCAAAAGATGAAAGGTAAAGTTGATCTCGGCGGAATTTGAACTCAGAACGTATAGATGGACGAAATGCCGATGGACATTTTGCCTGGCGTGTGAACGATTCTGCCAGCTCGCCGCCTTATCCCTTAGAGAAATATTACGAGACGCAACAAGGCTGCCTTCGGGCCCTTTACCCCTTCTCAGAACTCGAAGAAGTTAAAATTAATGAAATTAAATCCAATACCATCTTATTCTTTGAATTTAGTGTTGGTGGAATATACACTTGGATATACTCTTTCGACTGAACACACTGGACAGATGCTCGGGGACCTCACAGATGTAAGGGACCGATTCTAATCTATGTATGTTGTGACTTTCTGTTAGTGGCTATTGTCCCCACATGCTGTGACACCTCCCGCGGCAACCTGGTGTGTCCAGCTACCGGTCTAAGTTTGCTGCTCGTCAAGGCGAGAAGAGCAATCTGTCAAAGTATCGGTCGCTCTCTGACAGGTTTATTGTCGTCAAGCCTGTGGCAGTGGAGACTTCTGGCGTTCTCGGCTCTCGGACCAAATGGTGGAGATGGCTATTCGCAAGTGTGAGTCCCGTGAATAAGAGTGGCTGTTCCAGTGCATATCCCTCGCTATCCTCCGGGGCAACGTATTTTCCATTTTGTCTGCTGGGACCTTGAGATGGTCTAAATTGCAGGAAATGGAGAGAATGCAAGAATCTCTAACTGGTTTGTTGTCTGTTTAGTGAGTTCTCTGAGAAGCAGGCTAAACATGCTGTTATCATTGTTTAAAAAATAAAAAGCTTGCTGCTGCTGCTTATTTAGATTGAAAGTGTAAAGGGTAGTTATAACTAGACTTGGTGGCAATTTAGATCCGTGTTTATTGCTACAATTGTACACCGTTTCATGAAAAGCGGACAGCATCAAATTATAAGAACGTCATATTCACGGGAGTTGAAAACTTAATGATCTAACTGATCGGCACATTGCTACAAAAACGTATTGCGTTGATTTTCCATCATCTCCGAGTTGAAAATTAGCTGTGGTGAGAAAGTTGATTAAATCGATCTCAGAGATCAGATGGTACATATTTTATCGACTCTCCCAAAGAGAGGAAAGACAGGAGGTGATCTCTACAGCATTTGATCTCAGAACGTAAAAATCCAGGAGTCGATGTAATCGACTAGTCCCCTCCCCCAAATTTCAGGCCTTGTGCCTATAGTAGAAAGGATTCTTATTATTATTATTATTATTACTATTCTGAGAGAGAAAGAAAGCGAAAGAGGGAGAGCGCGATGGGTGGGGTGAAGAGAGAGAAACTGCCTCTACTACTGAATCGGTAGATGGAAGGTAAAGTTGAACCCAGGGTACAGACGATCGGAATGTCGCACTAACGTATAAATAGAATAAGCACACTTATACTATTTATTTATGTTGACTCGTAGATTCTTTGTTTTTCCATTAATTTCCGTTTAAAGCGGAAACAAAAATAGTCGTTGAGTTCAGTTTTTATCTTCTTCCTCCGTCTTCTCTGAATATTAGGCGGCGATTTGCAAACAATATTCTCTTTATTTAGACCACCAAAAGATGTCTTATGAATTAGGGTTTCGTGTGTACAAGCCGAACAATTACTGGAAAGGTCTGGAAATAAAACTATCATGATGGTAGTGGCGGTGGTGCTAGATGGAGTGGCGGCTTTAAATGAACGTTGAGATTGTGTTGGTGACTGTGAGAGTTGAGTGTGATAACAGTGACGGGAAGGGTGGTAGTGAAGGGTACTGTCGTTGTGATGGTGGTGGTGGTAAATATGACGAAAGAGGTCGTGATGGCGGTGGTGGTCTCTATGATGCGAATAGCTGATGTGGTGATGAATGTGAATGGTGGTTTTAATGAAGATGGTAGAAGGTGACGTGGATGATTGTGACGGTGGTTGTTAGAACGCGTCGGTTGGTGTATCCGAAGCTGCATAGTTAAAGCGTGTATGGATGTGTGTGTGCAGTTAAATGTCGTATCACAGGATAAATGTGACAGAGAACGAACGATGAGAGTTTATTTGTTACAGGTTTTAATGCGGTTCTTTTCTGTTCGGTTGCCAATTTTCAATCTATTCAATTCCTGCTCAGGCGATCTTTCGGTACTAGATCCCATAAATTCCGGTCGTTGTGTGCACGCATACTGATTACATTATCGTATGGTGTGTTTATGTTTTTAAATGACTTGAAAATATGAAAAGACAACATTAAATAGAAAAAAACGAAAAAATGAATGGCCCACTATACTCAAACTTTCTCCCCTCAGATTCATACAGTTCTCAAACTTTAAACACACTATACGATAATGTAATCAGTACGCACGCGCACAACGACCGGAAGTTATGGGATCTCGTACCGAAAGATCACACCTGCTCGAATTGATTTCATTTTTGGTGTAATGACATGGTTTTATATGCTAATCTCTGCTTTGAAATTCATTTTCACAATAAATCGGTAAGTAAATGCTTAACTGTACTTTGCACTGTAGAAGCGGTTGTGGCTGTGGAGAAATGTGCACAAGCGACGTATCACTGTCTTAATTCATGAAGGGATCTGCCTAAATAATGATATCTTTTCTCTTCGTCACAGCAAAGAAATATCTAAATATTAAATCTACTTTAGGATAAGTCTAGTACTCTATTTTATCGACCCCAAAATGAAAAAAAGCAAAGTTGTCTTCAGCGGAATTTGTACTTAGAACATAAAGACCGTGTAGCAAGAATGTTTTATGTTTACGAACACAATTTATTGTTACATTAATATCTTTCACACTCGCTACAAGCGTAAGTAAATAACGTACGGTTTTTTGTCCTGTCAATGCATATCTTACTCTCTTGAAGTAAGAACTATTAGAATAGGAATGTGGTTAACTTCACGTCAACCATCAAAACGTCATTTACATTAGCATGATCAAAAATGTACCAATCGTGATCATTTCATTTTTTATTCATACATGATGGTATATCTAGACCAAGTGTTCTCAACCATTTAAAAAAAATCTATGGACCCCTGTGATTAATATTTTATTCTGGCGGTCTCCATAGGTATTCAGTATTTAAAAACTAATTTTATAGACTTTTAAAATTCATATTTTGCTTTATATACATTAACTTTATAACGAAAATTATATACGACTTGAGATGAAAACGAACTGGTAAGCGACGATTTGTTCTTCGTTATAAAATACAATGATTGCCATACATGAAATAAAATAAATATAACAGGTTACAGCTAGGATGTGTGAGAGACTTCGTGGTTAGGCTGGACTGTTGATCTTGTAGACGAAGTTGACGTACTGTTTGGTGGTGTGTAGAGGCAGACGTTGGTCTGTTGATCGTGTAGTGTTCATACAGCAACGATGTAGGCTGGTGTTAGGTACATCGTTGTCAGAGACCTAGAGCAATAGAGAACTGTCGTTCTTATAGAGATTAGTGGGCTCCTAGAGCTGGTGATTAATTTCCCGTGTAAGGAAAAACAAACTGTCGCAAGAACATATGACCCGCTGGAACGAAAAGACTTGTGGAGCCGATATCCAGGTATTTAAGCCTAAACGACCGTAACGCAAACATTTACGTAAATCACTTCTGCTACAACTTGTATAGGTGGAACTATGTAAAATGTTAGAGAAAGAAACTTAGCTGTTTCTTACAAAACATACATCTGAAACAAAATTTTTTCAGGAACCCTTAAAATATTATTGTGGATCTCCAATTTACTATTTTGCTGTGTGAGTCCCCAAAGATCTTATATAGCCCCTCGGGGCCATATGGACGCCGGTTGAGAGCCATTGTTCTAGGCTAAAGACCGCCAAATAATTACAAAACCCTAACCCTAACTCTAAAACCCAAACCTTAAAACCAATACAAACGCACGAACGATGTCATAAATAACAGTGACAAACGAAATATATCACCATTTTGTACTGTTGCATGATCTTTAGAAGTAAAAATTGGTCATCAGAGTTATTTATGTTGAAGTTGAGGGTGTCGGAAACATAGCCAGGTGGCAGGTATTTTCTTTTTTCAAGAAGATTTTCTTTTAACTTTGACCTGATTATAAATGAGATTGCGGCTCTTTTTTAAAACGGGGGCCACATTTTTCATTAACGAAACACTTTGAAACTTGGAACACTGGTAGAATGTGTCATATAAAACATCTTTTTCTCTTAGTCTTCTTAAAAAAAAAAAGAAATCCCTAAGTTATTCCATGTGAAAGTTGTCGTATTTCTGTAATTTCAACCAATCACTGACGTCCATTCAGCCGATATACATTAAGTGCCGACTACATAAACAAACGATTCTGAAACAATTAACCCTAACCCTAACCCTAGGGTTAGGGTTAGGGTTAAAGCAAATTTAAAATGAAAAAAGCAAATAAAACGAAGGTATGGAGATTAAATACGCTTTACATCGCTTAATCAGCCAAAGGAGTAAATATAAACAACTGAATACTTATCGGTGGTTGGTTGAAATTATCGAAATAAGACAATTTTTTACATGAAATAAATTCGAATACAAAAATATTTTTCTGTTCTATAACACAAAATAGATAAGTATACGAAGTTTGAAAGTCTTTCCGTACCAAAAACACTACGTAAAACATTAATGAAAAATGTGGCCCCCGTTTTAAAATAGATCCGAGATTGCTAATAAAATATCTAGATAATTTTTATTAGCGTAGGAGTGTCTGTGTGGTAAGTAGCTTGCGTGGCATCTTGGGCAAGTGTCTTCTACTATAGCCTCGTGCCGACCAAAGCCTTGTGAGTGGATTTGGTAGATGGAAACTGAAAGAAGCCCGTCGTATATATATATATATATATATATATATATATATATATATATGTATATGTGTTTGTGTTTGTCCCCCCAACATCGCTCGACAAACGATGCTGGTGTGTTTACGTCCCCGTAAATTAGCGGTTCGGCAAAAAGAGACCGGTAGAATAAGTACTAGGCTTCCAGAGAATGAGTCCTGGGGTCGATTTGCTCGACTAAAGGCGGTGCTCCAGCATGGCCACAGTCAAAAAGACTGAAACAAATAAAAGAGTATTAGCAATCAATATTCTTTTCTCTGTTGGATTCCTAGTAAAATTTCTTCCAACACTAATGTCTAATTTGATCATTTTCAATTTTGAAAAAATATCTAAAACGAGGTAAAATGACTAATCAATTATTTCAATAATTTCTTCTCTTTAACTACACGGTGCTGAATGTATCATGAAGGGAACCACTCGAGCAGATCGTGAAGAAGCTATTGAGAATATTTTATGCTGTTTTTATCTTTGTATTTAGTTGAGTTCCATTAATTTCATATCGTCTGCCATTTTCCCTTGACCCTCTTTCAATTTTACAAGATGTTTTAAATCTTTGTTGCATTTAAAATTGTTCTGACGTCTAAGAATGGATATTGATGCGTATAAGTCTTTTCCCAAATGTAATCCAGAATTGAAGAGGCAGGTTCATCTTATCGCACTCATTTTGCCCCAGCTAAATTTTTCTTCTATATGCTCAAAGAGAACGGTGGTAATTGTCTGAAATGTTCTAAATATATTATAGTGTTTTTAATGCATTTAGCGAAGGTCATTTGCTCAGCTGATTTGGTTTTGTAAGGTTGTGACCATATTTAAAAAATATATTTTCTCTCAGTCAAAAATTCAGTAAAAACTCCTCATCGCCCCCCCCCCCCCCACCGTCTCCATTTTCAGAAGGTTATGAGGAGACAAAGTCTGTAGCGGGAGTGTGGTGGTGGTGGTGGGGGTCACACTTTTGCATTAATTCTTTCGAAGATTTTGACTTTAATTGAATATATTTTACATAAAAGCTAGCATTCAAAGAGAGAGAGAGAGAGAGAGAGAGAGAGAAAACTATTTGAATTAAAATCTTTTTATCATTCTGCCGTCAGCAAAGCGACAGGCATCGAACTAATAGTAAATTAATGTAAATATATACACAATACGAACACATATCTATCTGAACACACAAACTTTGTTGTCTCAATTGCTCATTTAAGTTCCGCCGATGTCTCTGACTTGCTATGTACAAATATATTTGTCTGTCTGTCTGTCGGTATGTATGTATGTATTTATGCATACATGTAGGTGTGTGTATGTATGAATGAATGTATGTATGTGTTTGTCTATATATGCGTATGTGTCTGCCTGTGTGTATATGTATGTTTGTGTATGTGTCTATATATGTATGTATAATGAGTATAGTGTGTGTATGTATGTATAATGAGCATAATATGTGTATGTATGTATGTACAATGAGTAGATATGTGTTTGCCTGTATGTATGTTTGTGTGTATGTATGTATGTACAATGAGTAGATATGTGTTTGCCTGTATGTATGTATGTATGTTTGTGTGTATGTCTATGTATGTATGTATTTATGTATGTATGTATGTACGTATTTAAGCTTATACTGTCCTCCATTCGCCAACGAAGCCATAAGATAAATTGCTTTAATTAACCAAATATAATCGGGGGAGTCGGTTTAACACGTCGACATGTCGGATCAGTGATATTGTTTCAATTCCCTTGAGAGACTGAATGTTAATCATCTCCAGTTTAATTTCTAGATTACGAATATTTAACGTTTTATGAACGGTGAAAACAAGTTCGCTAAACAAGGAGAAAAAAAAAGCAAAAAAAAAAAACACTTGCTGAGGCAAAGAATTTTGCTGTAGAAGCATCCACGTCACAGAAAGTGACGTCTTCTTCCTTGCTATCCTCGCCCTATTTTCGACATGTACAAGATATGTATGCGTTTAAAGACGGGCGTAACTCCGGCGGATGTAAAGTGGTTTAATGCTATGCTGTCGTCTGGAGGCGCATCCCAACAGCATCGCATTGGGAATACCCATGTTTTTCACGTTCACAAGCATCTGAAATTCTATTTATCAATCTCAGATCTGGTCTTTTCTTTTACATACTTCCATCTGTAATAACTATAGAAATGTGCTCCTTACCACAGACTTTTTTCGTCTGAACTTTACTCTTTTTTTTACTCTCTTACTTGTTTCAGTCGTTTGACTGCGGCCATGCTGGAGCACGATCTTTAGTCGAGAAAATCGACCCCCAGGACTTATTCTTTATAAACCTAGTACTTATTGTATCGGTCTTTTTGCCGAACCGCCAAGTTACGGGGACGTAAACACACCAGCATCGGTTGTCAAGCGATGGTGGGGGGACAAACACAGACACACAAACACACACACACACATATATATATACGACGGGTTTCTTTCAGTTTCCGTCTACCAAATCCACTCACAAGGCTTTGGTCGGCCCGAGGCTATAGTAGAAGACACTTGCCCAAGGTGCCATGCAGTGGAAATGAACCTGGAACCATGTGGTTGGTAAGCAAGCTACTTTATTTCATTAAATATTGGCCATTAAGGCCTTACAAGGAGGGGACAAACAAGGACAGACAAACATATAAAGTAGCTGCAGGCTGGACACAGACATTAATGAGGTGAGGGTGATAACAAAAAAGGTTGAAATAAAAATGGGAGGGGCACTGGCGCCCACCGACCGATAACCCCTCGAAAACATTGTTCAATACAACTCACATGAAAATACAAACTACTTACCACACAGCCACTCTTGCGCCTTTCTGAAAAAAAAAAAAAAATGGAAAATTCTGAATGAATTTTTCTACAACTACCCTTCGGCTGGCATAGCTTACAATTATATCAGAATTTGCTGGAAAAAAAAAAAAGAAAAAAAAAATTCAAACTATGTTAGTATCTCTGGAAAATTTTGTTTTATTGAAAAACATTTATTTAACAAGTCTCAGAAAAGAAAGGGTGGAATAGTCTTCAAAAGTTTTTTTTTCCAACATTATTGTAAACTACATTATCAAAACATATGAGGAAACGTTGAGATACGAGAAATAGCTGCCATCCTGCCTCATTTTTTTTTTTTTGTTCACAAGAAATACCAGTATAATTGTAATCTATGCCATCTGAAAAGCACTGATAGAAAATTCCATTAAAAGAATACCCAGGCACAGGAGTGGCTGAGTGGTAAGTAGCTTACTTACCAACCACATGGTTCCGGGTTCAGTCCCACTGCGAGGCACCTTGGGCAAGTGTCTTCTACTATAGCCTCGGGCCGACCAAAGCCTTGTGAGTGGATTTGGTAGACGGAAACTGAAAGAAGCCCGTCGTGTATATGTATATATATATGTGTTTGTGTGTCTGTGTTTGTCCCCCCAACATCACTTGACAACCAATGCTGGTGTGTTTACGTCCACGTAACATTAGCGGTTCGGCAAAAGAGACCAATAGAATAAGTACTAGGCTTGCAAAGAATAAGTCCTGGGGTCGATTTACTCGACTAAAGGCGGTGCTCCAGCATGGCCACAGTCAAATGACTGAAATAAGTAAAAGGGTAAAAGAATTTTCTGAAAATTATGAAGCGACAAATTCAATAAGTGTGAATTATCCGAAACTTCTCTCCGCACCACTCTGAGTTTTTTTTTCACAGATAAGACAACGTTCAATTGAAAAATAAAACTCTAGATCTGCAGACCACTTATGGTAGAAGGAATTGCATTTAATAAACCGAAATATATTTACTGCAGAATTAACAGTTTCACTGGCAGAAGGCTTTTAGTGAATCCTGCTATTTTTATTACCTTTCTCTTTCTTCTGTGTCTCCTGGCTTTATCTTTTACTTTCTTCACACAGTCTGTTTATTGTATTTGGAAATGTAATATTCGAAAAGACCTGAAAAAGCTTGAGCATTACCAATAAGCCAAGCTTTGGCAGATCCTCAACATCAAATGACAGGATCGACGCTCCAACAACGAAGTCCTTAATCACTCAGAAATGCTGAGCATTGAAGCTGCCATCCTCAAGCATCGCCTCGGGTGGTCAGGACATGTCATCTGAATGGACCATCCTCTACAGCGAGCTTGTCAACAGCAAACTACATCGAGGAGCCTCAAGATGTAGATTGAAAGACCAACTGAAGTCTTCCCGCCTTTGAGCTGGATTCAGTCCTAAAAACTGGGAAACAGAAGCCACCGACTGTCCATCCTGACGAAGAGTAATTCATTTCGGCTGCTCCACTTTCGAGGAGAAGCGAAAGACTGAAGAAGAAACAAAAGGAAGGCAACGCCATGTCTGGCAACTCCAGCCGAAACTACCACCCGTCCTGCCATGCGATCAATGCTCGAGGCTGTTCCATTCCCGACTTGGGCTTCTGAGCAATGTCATGGAAGCACCCGACACGAGAGGTACCGCCACCACCACCGATGATAACAATTCAGGGCCATATTTTTCGGTAGTGTACACGGAAAAAAATAAACTTTAACCAAAAATGAAACAAACTTCATTTTTCCTTACGCTAGTTCAATGAAAAAATTGAATAAATTCATTTAAAAAAAAATCATTTCTCCTTATAAATTAGTTGAAAATCGTTAGCATGCCTGGCGAAATGCTTAGCAGGTCGTTCAGTAAGAAATTGCAGAAACGTGATTTTCGGTCTCGCGAGACTACCTAGAAGGTACACTATCCAAGTTTTCTCACTTCAGACGAAACTTAGGAGGGTGACAGTGTTGCAAACTTTAATTTTGATGTCTATATGAACAGTGGTGGACTGGCCAGGTTGCCCGATGGCAAGTGGGCCCCTGCACCATTAGAATCCATATATGGGGGGGGGGGGGGGGCTCATGTTAATATGAAAGGGGGCCCATCCCCTCAAGTTTGAGAATTTTTTATTCACTCCTGGAAGAATGCATTATTTCAGCCTGGCTGTGTTTGTAGGCAGTTGAAAAGAATACTTTTAACAACCAAAAAAATTAAATGGAAGCATTGTAGTTGCAACCAGTATTTTTAGACCCAGTCTGCTACTGCATACGAATACTTCCATTGTCGTAATTGGATCTTTTCTGTTTGGCTGCTGATTTTCAATCTCTTCAATTCCTTCTCAAATTGATTTCATATTCGGAGTAATGATATGATTTTATATGATAATAACGGCTTTGAAATTCATTTTCACAATAAATCAATAAATAAAGAGTTATTAGCTTTTTAAAGTTTGCAAATTTGGGGTAATTTTGGCCAATTGTAAGCCATAGACTCATTCGTGCCTGTTTCCATAGTAACAAGCCAAGCATGAAAACTCTTTTGTCTGCAAGAAAGCACGCGTTGACAAATATATCCCGCTCATTGATGTTGGACGTCAGATGTGCTAAAAACAATAGTCAAATAGGCCTTAAATCACACACCAAAAAATTTGGGAAAACTACATCACAGCACCAAATTTTAACTTTTTCAATTAACTTTGAATTTTCGAAAATTGGCAGCCAGATTGAAAAGATCCTTGCAATTTTCCAAAAGCTACATTCGTGTTTCCTATACATGAGAACACTTCAGTATCGATGCAGGCATTTGAGGATTGCGTAGACCAACTTACTTTGTACATACTTTGCATGAGTATCCTTGAACCAGTTGGCGCCGTACTTCTGTTTTTAGTGTTGATAGTGAGGTCAATGTTGTTACACACTTTTAAGATTTGAACAACACATGCATCTGTTAATTATTTTGTATAATTATATTTGTAATGTTGTTGTTTTGTGTGTGTGTGGAAAACCAAGCTTTTATAATCCTTTCCACTGTAAGCACAAATGCCTGAGATATTTCATTTGGGGTGTGTGTGTGTGTGTGTGGTGCTAGTCAATGATATCGGCACCAGTACTCGCCACCATCATGATCCTTCCTCTTCTCCGCCCCCTTCTCCTCAGTGTCGACGTTGTCGTCATTGTCATCATCATCATCATCATCATTATTATTACCTTCATTGTCATTTAAATTGTTGACTATTTCCTTCAAATGTGACGGAAAGTGTAACGGAGCAAAAACAAATTAAATGTTCATAATGCTCCAACCTTGAATTTATTTTTAATACAAATTCACTGTTAAAAATTGTTCAGTTTCTCTCTCTCTCTTTCTCTCTCTCTCCGTTCCCCCTCCTTTCCTCTCACGTATATCTAATTCTAATTCGGTTTCCGTGCTTGGTTTCATTTGTCCTTGTTGAGAGATAGATTGGTATGTATGTATGTGTGTGTGTATGTATGTGTGTGTGTGTGTGTGTGTATGTATGTATGTATGTATGTGTCTATTCAGTTTATTTCAAGATTTCTTGCCAATAGAGAAAGAGTCGGTTTCTAACCGAGACCCAAGGCTCCTTCATTGGAATTTCAACATCAACAACGAGGTATTTTTGTATGTATATATGTATGTATTAGCTGTTGGACCCGGCATTGCTCGTGTTTTCCATGTTGAAGTTAAGCCCACCTCTGACTGTTGACATTTTACACATGATTACAGTTCATGTCCATTAGTTGATGCCTGCCCTGGAATTAAATTAAAACCTTTACCATCTCCTCTACCACAAAATTTACCTAAATCTCAACTGTCTTTCTCGAACTCGGCAGACAACCAGCTTATGTGGCCATGAACTTGTAGACGAGAGCGAAGATCACTGTCACTGGCAAACAGTGGCAGCTCATGTATAGGCACTGTAGAACTGCAGCCCCCCTATTTCCACTTGATATTATCGATAACATTCAGTATAATGAGTCCTTTTTTCTTTAATTCTTTCTTTAAACTTGTACATTATATAATCCTTAAGTTTAATGTCAGTAGCCATCCCTTAGTTTATGAAAAAATACAAAAATTTTTGTATAGAACTGTGCTCTTCACAGTTCCAGCGACGCGGTGTTTGGCTGTTGTGCGCATACTCACATGCCCGAGATAGGATGCTGCACGCTAGGGAGAGAGAGCACTATGGTTCATGCAGTGCCAATCCTGGTGTGCTGGTGAAAGGTAGTGTTTCTTTTTGACTCTGCATATGTTGTGCTTAAAAACGTGTTTATATTCTTGAATGTGATAAAGTGTAGAATTTGATTATTATCCTGCTTCCAGCTACAGTGTTGCTGCCAGGATTTGAAAAATATTTACACAATATTAAAATAACGGCTAAAAATTTTCTGAAGCAGCACCCCCACTAATTTTATCTATGAGCCACCACTACTGGCAAGTTATATTATCTTAAGTGTTAAAGATAATGTCTGTCAGCCATGCTCGTGCTGAAATTTAAAATTAATAACATCTTGCACAGCAATTTAAGGTCAAGAAATTTGAAGTCAATGACAGCTGGCCTCAACCAGGTGTCAGGTGTCAGGTGATGCCCGTGAGAGTGCTTGGCTTTTCCAATGCCTTAGCAATGCCATCACCTTAGCAATGCTATGATCGTGGTGGCTTGCTTCAGTAGGTTCCATTGAACCTTGTGGTGTGTGACCAATTGAATCACTTAGTGTGTTACTTTGATGTTTTTCTTCTTTTCTTGCTTCCCCACCCCTATTTAAAAAAAAAAATTTTTTTCTTGTCATTCTTTTGTAAAATAAATTCCTGTTCATATTTTGATAAAAAATTAAAGAAGACAATTTTCACAACCACAAGAAAAATAGATAAAGTCAATAACTGCTTGCACGACAGAGCTAAGTTTTTAACCTACAAAGCCAAGTTGTTCAGAGAGCAAGTTCTGCTTTGCAATGACATGAGTGTTTATTTCAGAATTTTCTTTTTCCTAAAGTAAAAGATGTCTAAACAGAAACGACGAGTCTCTCACTCCCAGCTGTTGGACAGTCGTTGACTCTATTGATTCATCCGTTCTTTGCATATTTTGCTTTTCATGCTGTGGGGTAGGGGCAAAAGCCATTATCTTTAACAAGCATACTCGGTTGGGTTGCTAGTTCAGACGCCGACAACCTGACCTTGCAACAGGTTGTACTGGGTAAGGTGTTACCAATAGCACTAAGAATTACCTGAACATGCACACACATTTCATTTCACTCGTTTCAGTCATTTGACTGTGGCCATGCTGGAGCACCGCCTTTAGTCGAGCAAATCGACCCCAGTACTTATTCTTTGTAAGCTTAGTACTTATTCTATCGGTCTCTTTTGCCGAAACGCTAAGTTACGGAGACATAAACACACCACCATCGGTTATCAAGCGATGTTGGGGGAACAAACGCAGACACATAAACATACACACACACATATGTGTATATATATATATATATATATATATATATATATATATATATATATATATATATATATATATATATATATATATATATATATATACATATATATGACAGACTTCTTTCAGTTTCTGTCTACCAAATCCACTCACAAGGCTTTGGTTGGCCCAAGGCTATAGTAGAAGACACTTTCCCAAGGTGCCACGCAGTAGGACTGAACCCGGAACCATGTGGTTGGTAAGCAAGCTACTTACTACACAGCGACTCCTATATATTTATACATAATATCAATTTCAAATTTTGGTACAAGGCTAACAAGTTTGGGGGAGGGAGTATGTCGATTTTTATCAAGGCAAATGTTCAACTGGGACTTATTTTTATCGACTCTGAAAGGATGAAAGGCAAAGTCTACCTTGGCAGAATTTGAATTGATAACATAAAGACAGACGAAATACTGTGAAGCATTTCGCCCGGGATGCTAACAACTCTGCCAGTTCTCCACCTTAATACACACACGCACATCTCAAATCACATCCCATGTAATTTTGTGGACATTTGTAACACGAGACTCCTTTGTTGGCTTGTAGTCAAGAACATGTTCTCTGATGGGATTTGAACCTCATATCTATTGCATTGCAGCTGACTATGTTAACAATTACACCACAAAACACTTGCCTTCTTGTCATTGTTACTCAGCTGCCACACATTCCCCTCCCCCAATTATTTATTCTTTTATTTATTTGACTGTTACACCTGTTTCAAATACTTAATAATGTCGCTTGCTGTGAACACTGATGGATCAAACAATACACTACATTTCCTGGGGTTTTTTGCCCCCCACTCATTTAAGTACTGTATATTTCAGTCTTGTTAGCTGGTATTGCTAGCTGTTGCTTACAAACTTTTGCGCTATCCAGCTTAATCCAACTGTTGCTTCCACACAAATCTTTGTCACTCATCCTCCTACTTCGTACCTATCTCCTAACAGTGATTCCTACAAATCCCTACACCCAACCCCCACCCATCTATTTCCCTTGCATTCGTCTACCAACTCTGCATGCTAGTTTGTCTTCCACTCTCTCACTTCCAACTTATCTTTGTTCCCCATAACACGTTCACTTCCATAATGACGGTACAATCAACGGCATAGAGTGGGTGTGTGTGAAGTTTGCAGACCACAAAGAGCAGTGACCTTACATATGTGTATTTGCTGTGGTTGAAAGGGTGTGGCTAATTTGGCTCTGGCCAAAGGTGGCCAAAAGCCATGCTACATTATTGCACATGATGTTCTGCTCTTGCCACAAAAGCCAGATCAGGTCTCAGGGTTATGTTCATCGCTTCCACTGGCATCATTTGCTCCATTTCCCCATTCATTACTATCTCCCAGCTGCTGGAGTACTTGATTGTTCTTCTAAGTATAGGCTGAGAGAAGAGCTCCGCAGCAAAATATGCAAAAGCGAGCCCCTTCACTTCTTGCAGAACTGGCACACACACTTTTGTCAATCCCCCGTCTCTTAAAATACACCGGAAATAGCAACGCATCCAATGTGGAACCAATTACAAACCAAAGAGATCTTGCTGATATTAAACTTAGATCGGTTCACGAGCAGTGCTTCTGATCCATATCTGACCATTCCACAAGATGATTTCTGCAGATGATTTTTATCCATCAATTGTTTAGGTGCCTGATGAAATAGCAGGTAATTTCTGATTGCATAATACATCAATTATGAATATATTACCATGCTGCTGAAACATATGTAACATGTATTGAACTGTTATTGCTCATTTATCTTCTTTTATTATATTTCTTTACTGTATGACATGTGTAACAAATGTTACTATTGAGATTAAAGTTGCAGAATACCTAATGTCATTAAATATTTGTGATTGAGTTATTTAATCTTGTGATTGGAAGATTAATTAATTTATTAGTTTTCCTACAATGTTCACGGCTAACCATTTTCATGCTTGAAGCTACCGAACTAATAACTACGATCGACAGCATCAAACTTGTTGATATGTATATGTCGTGGTTGCTCCATCATCACAGATGGTTGCTGCCCTTTTATGCTTCCTCATTGTGAATTACAATCGGGGGTCTTAGTGGGCCAGAAATTGGGGCTGATGAAGTCATAGAAATACTCCGATAAACACTTCTGACTCTTTTCGAAGCTACGGCAAGAAGCTGCTGCCACACATATGGCTTTCGAGTAGCAATCCTCTCCAGCCAGAGTTTGACCACAGTCTCCAGCAGTTTCAATTCAGCTGTCTGAATTGAGCCTAAGACTCTGTTCAAAGTTGTTGGGTGATACACTCCAAATCATCACAGTTTTGAAGAACTTGGTTGTCATGGTGTCCATGTCATGTCTTGCAGCTTTTACAGTGTTCACAGAGTACTGAGCAGCAGTCATGATGTTGGAATTTTGATACTCGGCACAGATCATCAAGATACAGGTTACTCTTTTCTCCAGTATCCAGGTGTCTTCCAGTGCTCCATGTCTGCTAACTTTTTCTCAACTACAACTTTAATTGTTATGCTCTCCAATGCCCCTAACTGTTCACCAATACACCAAGCTGTGCCTGAAAAAAAAAAAAACACATAAAAAATTGCCAAATTTAGCCCGAACATCCTGTACATACATGCATGCATACATACATACACAGATGTTAACATAAGCTGAAAATCAGTTAAAAAGAGAATACCTATGCTGGACTATTGAGAAATCTGCAATTATTCTATCCTGATTACAAGTTCAGGTTTATACCTGTAATTATTGGAGTACTGGGAAATGTAACTCACTGCCTAAATGCCAGAATTGAGAAATTAGGCGTCTTAAAACCAGAAAGGAGAAGGCTGATTTGAAGACTACAGACCCAAGCCATCACTGGAACTGTAAAAGTCTGTAAAACTTTCCAGAAGTTTATCCTTTAAGTCTATGCATGAGAATACAGACATAAAACAAAACAGACAAATCTGCACGTATACATACATACATACATGCAAAAATACCTTGTTGTTGATGTTGAGATTCCAATGAAGGAGCCTTAGATCTAGGTTAGAAACCAACTCTTTCTCTATTCGCAAGAAATCTTGAAATAAACTGAATAATGACATACATACATTTTTGAGTTTTCTTTCTTGCGCTTGTTGTTCGCAAACACATACACACACTCACATATATGTATGCATACGTATATATATATATATATATATATATATATATATATGCCAATACATGCATGCATGCATACACACACATACATACAATTCTTTACTAAGAATAGTATTCACAATGACTTCGAAATTTCAGCTTGCTAAGCCATCACTGTACAACCCAATGCTGGTTGAGCAGGTGAAATTTCGAAGTCACTGTCAGTACTATTCTTGTTAAAGAATAATAGATTTGTGTTCTACAAAAATTAAGTAATCTTTCGGTGTAATGTAATTGTTTTTATTATAACTTAACATAAAAAACAAACACTAATGTGTGTGCATACACACACACACACACACACACACACACACACTCACTCACTTGGCCGGCGGAATTCTTTTCAAAGTTGAAAAAACTTATTAATTACTCGTCACCGGGTATGTGGCACCGGCATGTTGATTTCATCATTTGCATCTTGTAAATTTTTACAAAATCAAAAAATAAAATCCTTTAAATTTATTTCAGTAAGTTCTATTCCTTTCAATTCTCTTTCCATTCCCACCCACTTCCTCGAAAAAATACTCAAAAACTTTACTGTGTCTGCAACTTGCCCGGTTCAAATTTCATACGCGTAATTTTTGCGGACGATTACCGGCAGCCACGTTGACAAAATTCCCATTGGTTCTTTCTGGTCACGTGCTGGTGAATGGTGCGTTCCGATTGGTGCGTTTCTCTCCGTTCACAATATCCAAGCCGAAGCCATTGAGAAGGCTGAACGTTTTCTATATAAGTGGGTGAGTATAGAAGCAACGTGGCATCTTTGTCACGATTGCTTTACTGTTTAATTGTTTTGTTTTATTTTCCCCCCTCCGAGCAGTGCCGAGTGTCGTTTTCGCTTTAATCGCTTGACATTTAAAAAAAAAAAAAAAATTAGACCAAAACATCTTGCTTCCATTCGCTTTCACAAGGATCTGTGATTATTCGTAAAACAGTAAGTACGCTATAAGTTATACATCGACACATACACCCATATATTACATTTATATACACACACCGATGCATCTTTGTATTCGTTAGATGTTTTTAATCCGCCAGATTGTGTGCGAAACCCTCAGAGGTAGCTGAAGTGGTCTCGCTGGTAATTCTTATGTCGTTGCCTGACCCAATGAAGATCCACTCCTCTAAGAAAGAAATGCCAAAATCTTCCTCAAGCCATATACACTGCTTTAAAGAGGACATATACGATCATGCATATATAATATATATATATATGAAAAAATAATAATAAAAGACGAAATGATCGCAAATAAGTCTTGATCGATGACAGCTTAACTGTGCCTAAACAATTACTCCCCCAGCGATTTCTTTTTCGGAACATTGGATCTCGAAGCACATCACATAAAGCTATGTATAGATAGTTGAATTGAAAAACACTTTAAGATAGAAGAAATCGAAGGCTGCTGTTTTGCCAATATATATATATATATATATATATATATATAATTTTCGGAGAGTGGGTGTAGAATATAATTTGAATATGTATTCATCATTATATACATTAAAGTGTACAAACTAAAGAAAAATAAATAAATAAATACCTGATGAGTTTATTTCTTAAGTTAATGACTCATTTTGTCGTTACTCAGTGTTTTTCAAAATTAACCATCATCCAACCACTCTATTAATATAGTTCTTACATTTGCTTTGAAAACTTTTTTGTGTGTGTGTGTGTTACTTTCTGTAAGCTTCGTTTTCTATTTAACCTACCAGTTAGCATTCAGGGAAGTAAAAATAAAAGTTTTGGGATAAATTTGGCAATCGGCTCTTAGTCGCATCTTTATCGTTTCGCTGATGGTTGTCTTGGAGAGTCTGATGCAAGAAGGAGTTTCAATATCATCTTAACTCTCTCATCTCTAAGAATCTGAAACTTTTCTTATTCTCCTTTTAAAAATTCCATCATCTTCCATTGTAAACTATTGTTTATTTTCCATCCATTTTCTATTATATTGTAATAAAATAAGATTTTTAATACTTTTTAGCTGATGAATAAACTTTGTAAAATATTTTGGCGAAATAGCCGCTATTCTTACTATATTTAAAAAATATTTTCTTTGTACACTTTTTTTTTCTTGATCTTACAAAATTCTCTCTTTCTCTCTCTCTCTCTCTGCGATCTTGAACTATTTAATGTAGTTTAGGCGAAAGTATCCATTTTCTCGAAAATTTTGCGGGCATAAATTCCAGAGGTGGAGGCGCACTTGTGCTAAGTAGGCCTCTTTTTCAAAGATGTACCAATCGCGACCTCCTTGTCTTTCGGGAGCGATGGAAGGTTGGGCCCTGTCCACCCAGGACTATATCCTCTAATATGTCCTTTCTAAAATGCTAGGTGTGTAATGTGAGAGATTTGGCTGTTATTTCTAGTAAGTCGAGCCATTAGCTATAAGTATATCTTAAAAAGAAGAAGAAAAAAAAATCTTACTAATTTGTTAACTCTAATTCTTCAGACTTGTGAAATATGTTCAAAAAGCAGAAACTAGAGATAGTGGAGAATTAGTCTTTTTTGGCGATCTTTCGGTTTGGCAACTTATCTCGAAAAATTGCTTTCTGACATTTGAAATCTCGATATCATTTATTGCCTGTTATAAACATACACACATGGTGTTAGACGAATGTGTTGCTATTTCATAACATGTTTGCTTAATCCATTCTGGTTAAGTCTTCAGATCGAATCAAGGATAGAACTGCTAGAAATAGCAATTATATCTCCCTCAAGTCGCATCCTGTCGACTTCACGAAATATATTGAGAATACTTCTTATTGTATCGTTGGTCATTATCTATAATATCCAAATGAGTTCTCAGTATGATTTGATATGACAATCTATATTTATTTAGTCATGTTTATAGAATCAAAGAAAGAAAATGCGATGCGGTGTAACAACTAAGAATCGACAAATACGATCCCTGATGTACAAAAAGATAGGATGATCACGGTTGTAACATCTTTGATCCTTGGATTGTTCGATAGTGGTTGAGCTGGGGATAACGATCCTTCAGAGTTGGCGCCCGATTTGAGAAGCAATATCCGTAGAAGTGGAGTCGCTGCCCTAATTCGGACCTAGTTGAAGAAAGATTAGCAAAAATCTCTTTAAATGTACGTGGCACTGTCTAAAAAGGGAGGGGGCGGGAAAGGTAGATTGGGTAATGGAGTTCTAGATATATATAAAAAGACGGAATGGTTTGATCGAGGAAACTCAACTTGATCACTCGATCTGCTGCCACCAAATCTTTAAAAAGGAATTACATTTTGGATAATGTAGTTCTAGATAAAGCACCCGGATAAATATAACGGGACGGTGACCCTGGGCCGGAACGAGATAAAATGATTGAGAACTAAATAATAATTTTTGGAGATTTTTTTTTTTATAAGCTATCTCATTATTCTTGAATTGATAGAATTCTAACGAGACGGTCTTCATTTATTTACCAGATAAACGTTTTTTTTTGTTTTATGTTGTTAAAATCTAATTTTTGCTGTTTATTTTATTTTTAATACCAGTTCCTAGATAAGTTATTAACAACAGTAACAATAATAACTAATTAGTTAGAACACAAATGTTTTCTGCAAATTCAGTTTTGAGATGTGTTTTTTATACCTTTACGTAAATTGAATTCCAATCTTTTTATTACGATTTTCATTTAAACCTGCTTTTATTCTCGGTTCAATTTTTTGTTTTACACTTTCATACAAACATACATTTCCGTCTGAAATGCCATCTATATGTATAAAGTACCAATTTAAATGTAAAATTCATGGAGACACTACTTCGTTGCTTCCACAGAATTTTGACTGTTTGTTTTCGCACGTTGCTTCCATAGAATTTTGACACTGCTTGTTTCTGCACGATTGAAAGGGTGGAAGCGCCAGGACACACTGCACTTAGGCCAATGCACACACCCATTGCCTGAAAATGCAAAAGTCTGGATGGGTTTGGCTGGAGCATTTTTGATCATAGGCCTGCCCAATCAAGGCTGACCTGGGGTTAAAACAACATCGACATTGAGTGAACGTAGTAGCTGTCAGAATTGAAACCAATTACGTGAAGGAAAAAAAAATTTTTTGCTTCAATTATGCAATTAACTCAAGAGAAATATTAATGATTAATTTTTTGCTGTACAGTTTCTTCTTAATGGCCTTTCAAGAAAATCTTTCAACCACTTTGACGTCATACTCAGTGCCAGCCACAAGAAGACCAGAAGTGTACTTGCGTGTGTATCATCTGTCAACGTTTCATGTTGAATTCTAGACTCGTGGGAATTGGGTCAAAGCTTGGTGACTGTATTCTTTGACAACTGTGTTTTGTCTAGATCATCATTTCTTCGTTTGTCGAACTATGCTTCATCTCTAACTAGCTGCTGATAGCAGAGGAGCCCTCTAAACCATACATGGGCTTTTTCTTTCTCTCTCTCTCTCTTTTTTTTTTCCTTCGAGAAGTGGGCTGCATGCGACATTGCTCATCAGCAGTCGGGTCACATTACTAAAAAAAAAAGAAAAATTTTGAGTAATTTTTCGTTAGACATGCCATTCAGAAAGTCCCATGGGTCAAAGATTATCCATGGCTGCTCTTAGCAATCTTGCTTGACCTACTAGAAACAGCAGCTATATATCTTTCAAATTTTATCCATCTTGAAAAAAAAAAAAAAACACATTGGATAATGTTATCGTTGGTATACAAAAAAAAAAAAAAAAAGAGAGAAAAGAAAAAGCTGACCAATGGCTAAGCAATAATATTGTGCAACTTTGTGAAAAACCTTAAAGTAAAAAGAATAAGCGTTGGTAAAGTTTCAAAATTAGCTGAAGCTGCCTTATATATAACCATTTTCTCACACCGTCTCCGATGAAGGGATATCTAAAATACCCTGGAAATGGCTGTTAGACCTATTTATAAATGTTCTGAAATCTTTCACAGCCTTGGATTTTTATCTCATTCTGTTAATTTTTTTATATATATACACATGCTGATATATGACCTACGTTGGACTCCTCATTCTCATAATCACCGAACCTGAGCTTTGCCAGATCAGATTGGAACCTGGTGCAGCCTTCTGGCTTGCCAGCCCTCAGTAAAACCATCCAACCCATGGAAAGTGGATGGTAAATGATGATGAATATATATATATATATATATATATATATATATATATATATATATATATATATATATATATTAATTGCTGGTGATTGTATTTCATTATGCCTCCGTAATATACTACCAAGTATATTTTATTATGGCTGGGTTCCAATCTGGGCAGCAGCTACTAAGTTCACCACCTACCACACTTCCTGGTCCATCATCACTGCCTCAGGGTCCTGGATACATTCCAGGTCAGTGTCTACAACCAAGTTATCAATGTAAGTGTGACAATGTTTTCCTCTGCTTACATCATCATGAAGTGGGTTCCACAGGACTAATTTGGATGCTTCCAGTCCAGAGTGATGCACACAATGACTGCAGAGTCACTGCTGTCTTTTCCTGATCTTCTCACTTACTTTTGGCAGGACTCCATGAAGGCATTCATTTGTCATATATTGCTGCGATTTCACATTTAGAGACATTTGTAGCATGGCTTACAACTCAATACTATGTCACACCTGTGCTATCAGTGTGATTAAATCACTTTATATATATATATATATATATATAGTTATGTGTATTTCTTCTATCTTAATGAATAAAAATTCTTCTGATAGAATAAATGGGTTAATAGAAACCAATGTAGCAAAGAACACAAAATAACTGTGGTTTAGTTCCTGTTTTTAAGGCAGGTACTCCTTGAAATTTTGGGTATTTGAGTATATTTAAGAATTTAAGGAATGGAGAAAACGCATGTTATAATTGCATACTTTATTCCTACATATGTTTCAAAGGATTACAACCTGTGTGATCCATAGGGATCTTTGATATTAAAATTGTAACCTTCTCATCAGGGAAAGCATGGGAATCATCTTAAACGTAAGACATTATGACCGATTATATATATATATATATATATATATATATATATAATACAAATGATATATAAGCATATGCGTGTATACATACATATATATACATACCTACATCTACATGTATATATAGATGCATATCCAGGTGCAGGATGTCAAAAAAGTAACTGGAACATAAACAAAGCACAAAAAACGGACTTTTTTTTACGAACAACAGAACGAACACATAGGAAAACAGACGAGCCACTTACGGAACTTTTCCTTCATCAGCTGCCTCTATTCTGACTAGACATTTCAAAGATGAGGCATATATATATGCAATGCCAAGTGATTGAGACCTTTGGCAATATACTGTGTTTGAGAAGGAAGATCCATCAAGCTGAGTGAAATCGTCATGGCAGACACTGGTGCCTCACAACTGGCATGTAAAAGCACCCATTACATTCTTGGAGTGGTTGGCACCAGGAAGGACATCCAGCTGTAGAAACCATGCCAAATCAGGCTGGATCCTGGTGCAGCCCTTCAGCTTACCAACCCTGGTCAAACCATCCAACCCATCATGCCAGCATGGACACCAGATGTTAAATGATGAAGATTATGATATATACACGTACATACATACATACATACATACATACATACATACATACATACATACATACATACATACATACATACATACATACATGTGTGTGTGTGTGTGAAAGTGCACGGATGTTGCATTTATGATCACAAAACCATGGTTTCAATTCCTAGACTAATGATTCATGCTATCTATTACAAGACAAGTGAACATGAGAAGTTTCCTTGATTGGTGGTGGTAGTAGTGGAAATTTCTTGTTGGGTGAGGATTTGATCATCATAAATATCATGGACTCCCCTGTATGAGGATTCAGCAAGAAATTGCTGAACAACCACACAGATGATTTGTTTATAGTGATCAAATGTTTGTGTAGACATAAGCTCACTTGCTCCGTCAAATTGACATTATCTGTACAAGTGCACTGAGTGCCACAACTCAGATGACGGAATGATTACAAAGCAATATGAAATGTAGTGCTTTGCTCAAGAACACAATGCCATACCTGGTATCTGGGAGTCGAACCCATGATCTCACAATCATGAGTGCAACACCCTAACCAATAAGCCATTAAGGACTGGAACGTACAATTTCCTGTAAGTCAGACCACCTCATGGTCCCAGCAGACAAAATGGAAAAGGCTTTGCCCCAGAGGATGGTGTGGGGGATGCACTGGATTAGCCACTCTGGCTTCCAGGGCTTGCACTTGTAGACATCTCCACCCCAAGATCAGTGTGTAATTGGTACTTATTTCATCAATCCCGAAAGGATGAAAGGCAAAGTTGACCTCGGTGGATTTTTGAACTCAGAATGTAAGAATGGATGAAATGCTGTGAAGCAGTTTGCCCGGCATTCTAACAATTCTGTCAGCTCACTGCCTTGATGATAATAATAATAATCCTTTCTATTATAGGCACAAGGCCTGAAAGTTGGGGGAAGGGGATAGTTGATTACATCGGCCCCAGTGTTTCATTGGTACTTAATTTATCGACCCTGAAAGGACGAAAGGCAAAGTCAACCTCAGCAGAATTTGAACTCAGAACGTAGCAACAGACAAAATACTACCAAGCATTTCACCCAGCATGCTAACAATTCTGTTAGTTTGCCACCTTATAATAATAATAATAATAATAATTATAAAACAGGTATCGAGCAAGAAATTTTTGAAAAAGGGAAAAATTGTTAATTTTGACACTGGTTCTATTTTATTGAACTGTCATAGGCTTAAAACCATGAAAATTTGAAAGGGTACAGTTATTTATATTAATAACAATACTGATTCGTAACTGTGGAAAGACAAAAGGGAAAGTCACCCTCTGCTTAATTCTAACTTAATAATCCTAAAAACATTTATTTTTTAATTTATTTGTCAATGAATAATTTGTGTTCACATATCTGATATGTTTTTTTTTTTTTTGCCTTTTTTCTATTTTCAGATGTTGTCTAGTCAGGAAATAATGAAGTACTACACATTTTTTGTGACAATTTTTCTCTTTGCTACTACATTATGTTCTACTATTCCTAAACCAAAAGACAGAACCATTGACAAGGTAAGTGGTTGTTGTTATGAAAAAAAAAAGGTTTTATAGGCACAGGCGTGACTGTGGTAAGAAGCTTGTTTCCCAACCACATGGTTCTGAGTTCAGTCCCACTACATAGAACCTTGGGCAAGTGTCTTCTATTATATCCTTGGGCTGAGCAAAGCCTTGTGAGTGGATTTGGTAGACAGAAACTGAAAGAAGCCCGTTGTGTGTGCGTGTGTCTTTGTGCCTGCTTTTATCCTCAACTGATGTTGTGTTTATGTCCCCGTAACTTAGGAGTTTGGCAAAAGAGACCAATAGGGTAAGTCCTGGGGTCGATTGCTTTGACCAAAAAACCCTTTAAGGCCATGCTCCAGCATGGCCACAGTCAAATGACTGAAACAAATAAAAGAATAATTCTTTAGCATTCAGATTACTTTGCCAAACACATTCCTTATTTTTTCAGATTGGTTTGAATTAATCCTGCATTCTCGTAGCTTTGAGATTTCAATGATGTGATTGTATATTATTACAATGACATTGCATAGTAGTTGTGAGAAGCGAATCTGGTCAATTTGAACATAAAACTTAGAATATTTGTGTCGGGTGACATTAGTGACTCTATGGCAACTTTCAGATTGGTTGGGAATAAGGAAGGTGTTAGGGACCTGATCTGATGTATTGCAACAGCGTAGACTCGGCTAAAGACCCCCCCCCCAACCAGATGGTCGTTCAAATTGGATGTGGCTGTGTGCTTAGAAGTTTGCCTTCCAACCACATGGTTCCAGGTTCAATCCCACTTTGTGGTATCTCAGGCAAGTGTCTTCTGCTGTATCCCTGGACCAACCAAAGCCTTGTAAGTAAATTTGGTTGACCAAAACTGAAAGAAGCCTGTCGTGTTTGTGTGTCCTTTCCTTGACATCACATGGTAGTTCATAATGTAAGTGGTGCCCTTCATTTCAAGTCTTTTGTGAAAATATATCTGGTCATGGAGAAATGTTACTTTACTTGGAAACAGGTAGGAGATCCAGCTGTAGAAAATCTGCTTAAACAAAAATTCCATCCAACCCATGACAGCATAGAAGAGTGGAAGCTCTAACATCCGCTGTATCTTTTAAATTTTCTACTACTACCCCATGTACACACATGCACATCTTTTAATTTGGATGTTAGGTAGATAAAAATTGCAAGCCTAGATTTCACTTTTCTTAATATCACCTTATGTAATTATAAAGCAGTTGGAATAAATTTTGCTGAGAAAGAAGCAGGTTTAAACTACTTTCTTCTAGGTCATGATTCCAAATCCTTAATCATTTGGCAACCATCATGGGCGTCATTGATCACTAAATCTGATTTATTTTTAAATATACTTGTCTCTGGTAAAAGTATGTGGCCTAGTGATTAAGGTGTAGCACTTGTAATCACAAGATCATGGTTTCAATTCTCGGACTGGCAGTGCAATGTTTTTTTGAGCAAAGCATTTCATTTCACATTGCTCCAGTCCACTCACCTGCAACTGATTGTTATCCAATTCAGGGGTGACGTTGGCCTACCTGCCTAGCCATTTTGGTGGCATCATTCGAAAGCTCCAACAATGTGAAGAAGTGCATTGTAACCAGCAGTGTGTAACCACATCTGATAATCTGTTTTGATATTTATCTATAAAGGTAAAAGGTAGTTAGCTTCTTGAGTTATGCTGATTAGTAAGGGCCAGTTTCCATGGTATATATAATCCCAACCTGGAAAGGCCACTGGTCCATTGTACAATTACTCATTTTTGCCAGCTGAGTGGACTGGAGCAACGAAAAATGAAGTATTTTGCTCAAGAACATAATGTATTGCCTGGTCCAGGAATCAAAGCCACAATCTTATAATCATGAGTCCAACACCCTAACCACCAAGCCACACGCCCCCGTGATATTTATCTATGACCTTGTACCAATGTTAGAAAGTCGTCAGAAATGGTCGAGCACTTGAGTTAGTGTTTTACAAATAGCCATTGGTCAGTGTTGCTCCACTGGGCTTACAATTTAAAGACGTTGCAGGAAGGACCATCCCATCTTGATTTCAAATCTAATGTATAGAAAACGCTATTGTTCACTGCATTCTTCCTTTTTTAAAATAAGGTGAAAATTCTGGATGGTTTGATTACTATCTCTAATGAGTTGAGTGATCATGTAAGGCTCCGGCCCCTATTGGCTTTTGATGTTGTTTATGTTATTGTTGATATCACTCAACAAAGCGTGACATCTTTATTATCTGGTCTTCATTTTTTTGACCAGACATGTCCACCACTTTCTTTCAATTCCACTAACAGCATTTCAGCCACTAAACCCTTAAAAGAAAAACCTATGTCGTTCAATGGCATTTCTATTCTTCTGCCAATTTCAAGACTTTTGGTTTTATGTCTGCTTTTTCTATTATTACCAAGATGAGTAAGGTAGCAAGCTGGCAGAATTGTTAGCCTGCCAAACGAAATGCTTAAGAGCAGTTCATCTGGTCTGAGTTCAATTTTACTAAGGCCGACTTTGCCTTTCATCCTTTCGGGGTTTATGAAATAAGTACCAGCTAAGTATTGTGGGTCAATGTGATCAACTTAAACCCCCATCCCTTACAAAATACAAAAAAATAAAAATAATAATAAAGCAGTCTTCTGGAATCTTTCATGTGCTCAGTTTCTTCCCAGTTGAGTCCTTCTAGTTTGCATTCCACCATTTTACAAAGAGTTGTGGTATCACATGCTTCTTGGGTTTGCACACGTTGACCACTGATAAACACGGGATTCTGTGCTCCTACATTATGGAGATTCTGGATTGTTTAATAGCTTAGCATTTTATCTTTTACTTGTTTGAGTCGTTAGGCCGTGGTCACGCAGAGGTGCCGAGGTTGCCTCTGCATCATTGAATCGACCCCACTACTATATTTTTTTGCTTTGGCTGTACTCACTGTATTGGTCTCCTATACTGAACTGCTAAGTCATGAGGAAGTAAACACACTGATTGTCAAGCAGTGATGAGGACAATGCACACACACACATAGCTATATCTAACACAAGTAGTTTTTATTTGTCTATTTGTATCATTGTCTCCCTACTTGCTCATCTGGATTCCTCTTATAGCCACTCTTTCTCCTGCTGTCTCAGTCCTCAGTAAGGATCTTGGAGTGTTAGTTCAAATCATTTGAGTGCTACTAAGTCTTTTCAGTGTTGAGCATCTCTGCATCTCATTTGTTGACTCTATACATATGTGTATATGTATGTGCATGTATATGTGTGTGTATATATCTATCTAGTCTGTTAAAGTCTGTCATACCGGCCATGACGAAGGGAAATAGCCCTGAAACTCGAGTCGCCTTTATATACTTATATTTATATATTTGATCCTTTATATTGAACACTCAATATTACATCTACATTCAATACTTTCTTTCATGGTGCCATCCATTTTTATTTTATCTTATTTTATATTATATATTGTATATTATATTATATATTGTATATTCCATATTCTATACCCCACATTGGTTCTGCAGGAATATAAATAAAACATAAAAAACAGACAGTGTTGGAACTCTTTTAAACAAAATAATATATTCCTCTATACACAATCATACAAAAAAACCACCTTTTTTGTATTTATTTTTACTCGCATATATATATATATATTTATATAATATACACATACACGTGTGTGTATATATATATATATATATTTATATAATATACACATACACATGTGTGTGTGTATATATATATATATATATATATATATATATACACACACACACACACATATACACTTGCGTGTATATATTTATATATGTGTATGTATGAGCTTCTTTCAGTTTCCATCTGCCAAATCCACTCACAAGGCATTGGTCAGCTTGGGGCTACAGTAGAAGACACTTGCCCAAGGTGCCACGCAGTGAGACTGAACCCAGAACCATGTGGTTGGGGGAAGCAAACTTCTGACCATATAGCCACGCTTACTCAGTAGATGTTTATTTTGTTATTCAATGGCTTAATAGATATTTCCACCATTTTAAATATATAGTTATTATGTGGTATAATCTCTTCTGTACGGAAGAAGTGTGATGTTGTGAGCGCACAGTCTTTTGTTTCTATCTTTAACATTTTGTCTCCCCTATTTGTGTTTACACAGAAATTGAGTGATATAGATCATGAGACCAATGGTGTCCACAATCCCGATTACGACCATGAAGCAATCTTGGGAAAAGACGATGCTAAAGATTTTGACCAACTTTCACCAGAACAAAGCAAAGAGAAATTAGGGTAAGCTGATATTTCAATTTGTTCAACTTCGTTACTGTCTTTGATCGTTGACGAATGTGTTTCATCTTCATCATTATTATTTAACCCTTTTGATACGAATCCACCTGAGACCACTCCTGGATGTATGATACAAATTTTAAACTGATCTAAATGGAAAACTTCCAACAAAACTTCATGTTTGTTTATGTTCCAAATAACGGCTAAATAGTAACAGTTATTCCACTAAAATTCTTCATTATTTTCAAAAATAATTGAAACAGAGACAGTGCATCTCTACAGAAATGGTAATGAAAGGGACAATGTCCATTTTTTTATTCTGGCATGGATTGGATGGCTTGACAAGGTCTGGCAAATCCCAGAGCCATGTCAAGTTCCAGTGTCGGTGTTGGTATGATTTTGGTGGCTGGATGCCCTTTCTAACACCAACCAGTCAATTCAGTGTGTTCTGAGGGATTTCTTTTTTCATGCCACTGGCATTAATGAGGTCACCAAGCACTTTCAGGATGAGAAAATAGAAAACAGGAACTAAGTTGAGGAAATATTTGAGAGAGGGCACAGTGGTTCTATGCCAGGTTTTGAGAGGCTCAGGTATGATAGAGGGACAAGTGCAGGTGGGATACATGCTGTGATGGATCAGTCCTGAGCACTGCAAATTGCCTGTCCTCTCTTGGTTTGTTGTCATCTCTTCCGTGAGACTCAGCACCTTAACATCTGCCATCACCACTTCATCCTGGGTCTCCCTCTTCCACAAGGTCACTTTAAACGACTGGCAGTTATGCAACTGTCATCCATACACATCACATGACCAAACCAGTGCTGTCCTCTCTCTTGTACACTACATCCTGATTCCTCTTACGTGCAATTAGTTTTCTCTCAATACATTAGTACTTTGTCACACATGCACACTCAGTGGTACATACATGCAGCACATTGCTGTGTCCATCATCTGCTGGTGATTCCCTGCTACTCCTGGCAGATGGCAGTTTTGTGCCACTCAGGCAACAACCCTCCAACCCATAGGTCTGTTTTGGGTATTCATTGCTGGTGAGGGTTTTACAAGGTTGAAGTGCAAAACTTACCTCGACATCTTTTAGTCAACTTTTATGACATGCTAAGGAAACATTAAGCCTATTCTTTGATATGGCAGTTCCCACAAAGCACAGCGGATTCATTGCATTCTTTATTTTGTTCATTTAGAAAAATTGTTGACAAAATGGATAAAGATCGCGATGGTTATGTTACTGAAGAGGAACTGAAAAATTGGATTAAATATGTCCAGGATAAATACATCATCAATGATTCAAATGAACGCTGGAAAGAATATGAATTTCAAGACACAGATAAACTGGACTGGGAAACATTTAAAAAGAAAACTTATGGATTCACAGAAGAAGGTATTTACATTGTTCTGTCGTTTTACAGTTTTACACCATTCTACTAATTCAGTCTTTTACCTATTACTTGGTTTTAGTCATTGGACTCTGCTCTGGCAGGGGTACTGATAATGTCTAGGGCAGTGGTTCTCAACCATTTTTTTTGTCTGTGGATTCCTATTTCACTCAGATGTACCCTCATAGCGAATCAATGTTTAATAAAAGTCGTATTGTATTTTTATAATTAAATATTAGGAATTGTATAAAAAAAATTGTTCAAATATTTTGTGTGTTGTACAAGTATAACAAATTTATTGCACATAAATTTTAACAAAATATTACATGGATCCCCAAGGGCCTTATGGACCCTGATTGGGAACCATTGATCTAGAACAGTGTTTCTCAACCATTTTTTACCGATGGTCCCCTTCTCATTTTACTTGGATGAACTGAACCCTCCCAGTCATTCAGGTTCTGGGTTCAGTCCCATTGCGTGGCACCTCAGGCAAGTGGCTTCTACTATAGCCTCTGACCAACCAAAGCCTTGTGAGTGGATTTGGTAGACGGAAACTGGAAGAAGCCCATTATATATATATATATATATATATATATATATATATATATATATATATACATACACACACATACATTTATGTGTGTCCTTGTGTCTGTCCCCCCCCCCCCCCATCGCTTGACAACTGATGTTGGTGTGTTTACTTCCCTGTAACTTAGCAGTTCAGCAAAAGAGACCAATAAGTAAGTACCAGGGTTACAAAGAATAAGTCTTGGGGTTGATTTGTTTCGCTAAAATCTTTCAAGGTGGTGCTCCAGCATGGCTGCAGTTAAATGACTGAAACAAGAAAGAAGGAATAGAGTGCAAAGCATGGCTATGTGGTCAAGAAGCTTGCTTTGCAGCCACACGGTTCTGAGTTCAGTCTCACTGCACAACATCTTGGGAAGTGTTTTCTACTATAGCCATGTATGTGTATATATGTATTTGTGTTTGTTCATACACACATATGCATGCACACACACACTACTTCACAGCTGATATTCCTTTGTTTACATCCCCATGACTGAGAAGTTTAGCAAAAGAGACCAATAGCCCAAGTACCAGACTTTAAAACAAATAAGTACTGGCGGGGGGGAGGGTCTGTTAGTTTGACTTAACCCTTCAACTCGGAGCCCCAGCGTAGCTGTGTTCCATTGACTGAAGCAAGTAAAAGATACAAGATAAATTGTTAGACTTGTGTTTCTACAGTTGCATTAGCAATTACATCCAACAAGTCGTTCAAATATCAACAAATCATTGGAAAAATGGTTCAATAAATAATTTTAGTTAATTGTAAGATAGAAATTTAAATGTAATACAATGTTTTAAAAGAAATTTAAAGTGCCTACATGATAACTGTAAACCTACTTTTGGGCCACCTTGTATATATATATATATATACACACACACTTACATACATATAGGGATATCTTAACTTGCATCTGTATTTGGTTCAGCATTACATGAAAATGTTAAGTCAGTTTAGTTGAATTCCACCCAAATTCTTGGTATTTAAGCAGATAAGTAGTCATTACTACCATCATTTCCCATCATTTTCCATTTTCCCATGCTGGCATGGGTTGGATGGTTCAACAAGAGTTGGCATGGGGTGGCATGGTTCAACAGGAGCTGGCATGGGTGGCATGGTTCAACAGGAGCTGGCAAGCCAGAAGACTGCACTAAACTCCAGTGTTAGCTTTGGCATTCTTTCTGTGCCCTTCTTAATACCAACCACATTACAGAATATACTGGGTGCTTTTTACATGGCACCAGCTCATGTGAGGTCACCAGGTAGTATTTCATTAAGAATTTGGCCTGGAAAGGGTTAAGGTACCTCTATGATGATGCATCTTGGTCCTCATCATCTTCATTTGGTGCTCAAGTTCTATGCTGGCATGGGTTGTACAGTTTGACAATTTGAAGGACTGCATCATATTACAATGTCTACTTTGGCATGGTCTCTACAGCTGGATGTCCTCCCTAACACCAACTCCATTATAGTATGGACTGGGTGCTTTTTTGACTTTCTGGTGATGCCATTAACACTATTGTGGATGCCATGCAGCTTGCAAGATTACAAACCCCAAAGAAGAGTGTATTCTCATATAGATGGATGCATAATACGTGAAGGCGCGTGGCCTAGTGGTTAGGCTGATTCCCTGATTAGGTGGTGCATCGTGTTCTTGAGTAAAACACTTCATTTCTCATTGTTCCAGTCCCTCGTTGATCAGTAGGGATTGTTGGCCTGCTCGCTTAGCCAGCAGGGTGGCAGAATTTGAAGGCTAAAACAATGCAAAAGCACATTGTGTCCAGTGGTGTGTAACAATATCTGATAGCCTGGTCGGTCATGTGATGCATGTCACCTGAAGATGACTCCAATGTCCCAGGTTCCTCAGAGGATAGAAACTTTAGAAATCTTTAACTGAAAAACCAATTAATTTTTTTTTTTTTTTTTTTTTTTGTGTTCAATTAATTAAGTCTTTTTCTACATTCAGATATTAAACCAACTGATGAGAAAGCTGTTTACAAAGAAATGATCACTCGTGATAAGAGGCGGTGGACCTACGCTGACTTGGATAAAGATAACCACTTAACTAAAACTGAATTCATGCACTTCCTCCATCCAGAAGAAGCTGAGCACATGAGAGACATTGTTGTTTTGGTAAGACATGTCTTAATATACACTTTGATAGTGTGGTTTAGGGTGTGTCCATCTTGAAGAGAAATGTTGTTTTAGTTATACAAATTCCACCATGGATCTATAGAGTATTGACTACTCAGTGGAAAACGTACATACACCAAGAGGTCTGTGTTTTTTTGTGATTTTGTAATTGGCTGATGATGTGCTGTGATCATTGAATTGTTGATACAGAAACTTAGTCTTGAATGCCCTTGGGATTCCTAGATACCTAGAAAGTTCCCCTCCGAGGCACAAATCTGGGCAAGGTGGTTTATGGAATACCAGTAATTACCCATGCATGCCAACCTCTCTTCTCCACGCCATCAATGTTATCCAAGGGAAAGACAAAGGCCGATACAGCTTGGCACCAGTGACATTGCAACTCATTTCTACGGCTGAGTGAACTGGAGCAATGTGAAATAAAGTGTCTTGCTCAAGAACACAACATACAACCCATTCAAGGATTTGAACTCACTACCTCAGGACTGAGCAATGCACCTTTACTTTAATATACTTGGAAGTATATTATGGTTGCTAAAGGAAATATGGTGTCCCTCCCAGCAATTAATATAATTATATATATATATACATATATATATATATATATATATATATATATATACATATATATATATATATATATATATATATATATATACATATATATATATATATATATATATAAAGTGTAGTATATTGCCACTTAAGTGTGGCTGACCCCTAGGGGTGGATGTTACTGTTGCTTTTAGCCCCAGGAGGACATCTCCAGCTGGCTTATCGACACACTACTGTGTCCTGTTTGCCAAGGGAAGTTATCCCTCCCATCATGATCTGTAGCACGAACGGACCCGGGTTTCAGGGTTATTTCTTGGTGTATATATATATATATATTGTAAAGGTATGTGGCTTAGTGGTTAGGGTGTTGCAGTCACAATCACAAGGTTGTGGTTTCAATTCTCAGTAGTGCATTGTGCTGCTTGAGCAAAGCACTTCATTTTGCAATGTTCCAGTTCACTCAGCTGTAAATGGGTAACACTGCAGTGAACTGACATTCTGTTCAGGTAGGATGTTGGCCTAACCAGTAGAGTGTATCTTCTGAAAGCTACAACAGTGCAAGGAAGTGCATTGTGACCAGCAGTGTATAACAATATCCAATAGTCTGGTTGATACAGTAATATAACCGTCACCATAAGGTTAGGATATCATCTTTCTAACTATGTGGTTGTGGGTTCGATCCTGTTGTGCAACACCTTAGGTAAGTGTCTTCTGAGTTGATCAGTATCTTGTGACTGGAATTTGGTGAAGGGAAAATTGTTCTGAAGCCTGTTACATATTTGCTTGATTATGTTTGTGGTGTCAAATAGATTGCTTGATTGTTCACATTATTTGACTTAATCGTGCATTTTCATGTAACTTCAAGTTTTTTATGCTGTGGTTGTTAATTTTTAGAATGACATTGTGATTTTTAGGATGACAGATGTGATAAGTTGGATCTGGTCATGCATGGCTGGTTTAACCCTTTAGCATCCAGATTATTCTGTCAAATGTAATGCTTATTTGTGCACATTGTTTGGAATTAACCATGCATCGTCTCATAGCTTCATGATCTCAGTAGTGGTATGAGTGTTTTTAGAATGACATTGTAGGGAGATGTGATATGTTGGATCTGGCCAGGTATGGCTGGTTTAACAATTTAGTGTTGAGATTACTCTGTCAAATGTGATGCTTAAATATTATGCACATTATTTTGAATCAATCACGCCTTGTAGCTTCAAGATTTCAATGATGTGATTGTTTTCAGAATGACATTGTAGAGTTGGTATGAGAAATCAGATTTGGCCAGTTTGATTCTAGAGAAGATAGAATATTTGGGACAGATATTATTGCTTGAAATGCTAAAAGATTAATGGGTTGCATTCATTACATTGCACTCATATTCTCAACTTTATGATGTGTTGACCAATGCACATAAGTTGTGTTAGTTTTGTGTGTATGCTTGTGTGTCCTCTGCATTCTTACGTGTGCTTTTAGTAGGTGTGTTATCATCATCATCATCATTGTCATCGTCATTTAGCATCTGCTTTCCATGCTCGCATCGGTTAGATGGTTCGACTGAAACTGCTAAGCTGTAGAGCTGCACCAAGTTCCAGTCTGATTTGGTATGGTTTCAATAGCTGGATGCCCTTAACTTAGACCTACCACTCCAAGAATGTAATGAGTGTTTTCTGTGCCACTGGCATTGGCTACTGGCTTGACGAGGCTTCTCAAGCGCAGTGTATCGCTAACGGTCTCGGTCACTTGTCATCACCTCCATGAGGTCTGATAATTGAAGGGTTTTTTTTACGTGCCAGTTACGTGAAACTGGCATCAGCCATGACTATGATTTCACTTTCATGTAATTGGGAATTTTCATAAATCTGACGGTCTACGATGTAGTACTTTATTTAATAATCTTTACTAAATTCCAGGAAACCCTCGAAGACATAGACAAAGATAAAGATGGAAAAGTCAGTCTTGAAGAATACATAAGTAAGTTTCTTTATACAGCTTATGATTGAATTTTAGAATGATTAATATACAGGGTTGGTCAGAAGTCACCCAGCAGTAAATCAAAATTCCATAAATACTAAATATTTAATGAAACTCACTGGCAATAGCTATTTTGAAATGCTGAATGAGTATGTCTTTCCGCTGCTGTGTGACAGGCCAGACTTTAATACTTTGCTGTTCGTACAAGATGGTGTGCCTCCCCATTGGTCTGGTACGCGATCTGTTAGACACTTTGCCTGCAGGTTGGATTGGACATAGAGGGTCTATTGAATGGGCTCCACATTCATGTAACCTTACACCAATGGACTTTATAGTATTTGGGGAATGATGAAAGATCCGGTTTTTAATAGAAAACCAAGGACTCTAGCTAAGTTGCAAGCTGCCATAGCAACTGAATTTGAACTAATTAATACAAATAAGGTACTTTGTCATACTATCTGTAATTCTGTATTGACTCAAATGGAAAAATGTGTCGCTTAAGAAGGACTTGAGTTTGAACAGTTTTCATCATGTTTCATCTTTAGAGGCTTGTATTAAATTCATTCAGTTGTCAAACACAACTAAATCTAGGAATTAAATAGTTTTGATTTACTGTCAGGTGACTTTGGCCAACCTTATATGGAAAGAAATCTTTTATTGTTGAATAAGCTTATTATAAAGTTCTGTTGTAGCTGCTAATGGCCACTTGAGCCCATTCTGTACTCCTATCATTGTATTGAGTAATCTAATTTCTAATATCTGATCATAACTTTGGTCCACTCCTGCCACTGTAGAAAATAATATAGTTTTCAGGAATTATTTTGGTCTAAACTGCTGTAATTATAACTTTAATCCATACTGTACATCTTTGCTTGTGTATACAGCTGGGTAGCAGCGATGAAATTCGAGCCTACATCCTTTGACACCATTGCGACTTGAAAACAAATGTTTCATGATGGTTGTAGTTTTGCAGAAACAACCTTGAATGCTACCTTCTCAATTATTAACTCTTTGAGCATTGTGCTTTAGAGAAAGATGAATTATTGGTCACTAATCCAAGCTGTTTTTTTTTTTTTTTATAAATTGCTTGTATTTCTTAAAGACAGCAGGTTATAGAAAACTGCATGAACTTCACTATTGTATTAAGTCATGCGTTTGCAAGGCCCGAGATGTTATGAAATTTAATATTGTAACAATAGTTAAAACAGGGAACTGTTTTTACATTCTGAGTTCAAATTCTGCCAAAGGCAACTTTGACTCTCATCCTTTTGAGGTCAATAAAATAAATACCTGGGGTCAATGTAATTGATTTACTCCCTTCCACGAAATTGCTGGCCTTGTGCCAAAATTTGAAATCAATATTGTAACAATAGTTTATTCAAGGCTAAGATGTGAAATTTAATAGTTTGATGGTAGTTTTACGTCTGTGAGGACCCAAGATGTTATGAAATTTGAACAAAAAGACTCTCTTTCATATGTTTTCTTTTCAAACAAATTATTCATTCAGCTAATTCATTTGTTTTGTAAATATTTTGAACAGTTTGAAACAAACGGATATTTAATGCTGTACTTACAACATTCTGTATAGTTTATAAAATTCCACTTTGTCACTTGTGCATGTGATTCCAGCAGGCTTTCCAACTCACTAAACTCATCAGTATTCCAACAGACAAAACTGAATGTTCTGGAATTTGTTGTTATTCTTTTCGAAATGTCTTGCCATGGTTTGGTCATGCCGAGCAAGCTAAGTAATAGTTACTACCATTTGTATTGAACCATTTCCAAGTATTAATATTTACAGGAATGTGAGAGCAAGATTATGAATGTCGAATGTATTGCTGTGTTCAACAGCTTCTAAACACAGTACTATGGTCAGCAGTAACTAAAGGCAATACAATGGTCAGTAGTAACTAAAGCATAGTGTTGTGTTGAATAGTAACAGCACTATGCAGTGTTGCTAATCATGTCTACAGATGGCATTATTAGAGAGAGGCTACGTCAGCGAGCTGGCAGAATCGTTAGTGTGCCAAACAAAATACTTAGCGCCAGTTCTTCCAGCTTTGTTCTTAGTTCAAATGCTGCCGAGGTCAACTTTGCCTTTCATTCTTTCGGGGCTGATAAAATAAGTACTGTTTGAGCACCAGGGTCCATGTAATTGACTAACCCCTCCCCCTGAAATTGCTGGCCCTGTGCCAGAATTAGAAAGAACTACTAGAGCAGGGCTTGGGCATTTAACTGGCAGAATTGTTCGAACATCAGACAAAATACCTTGTAGTATTTGTCTTGGTTCTTTACATTCTGGGGTTGATTCTTCCCTTCCACCCTTTTAGGGTTAATAAAATACTATATTGTATTATACTAACTGACCCCTGTTTCCTAAAATTTGCTGGTGTTGTGCCTAAATTAGAAATAATTATTACAGAGACACTAAGGCAGAAAGCTGGCAGAATCGTTAGCACATCGAGCGAAATGCTTAGTGGCATTTCATCGGTCTTTACGTTCTGAGTTCAAATTCTGTTGAGGTTGACTTTGGCTTTCATTCTTTTGGGGGTCGGTAAAATAAGTACCAGTTGAGTACTGGGGTCAATGTAATTGACATGACTCCTCTGCTGAAATTGCTGGTCTTGTGCCAAAATTTGAAACCAATATTACAGGGACACTAAACTTATTCCTGGCAGTTGTTCCTCTTCACAATAGATGTTGGCTGTGACATGAAGTTCAGCCGACAGAAGCCTATGAGAGAACCTTTTATGTGGCCTCTATGCCTGCTAGAAATAGCAGCTGAATGGCTAATGTGTACAATTTACTCCATACCATGTTAATTAGTTAAGGCAGCTATGTTAGTGTCTCACATATGCAAATACGTTTCTATCTGAAGAAGATCAACCTTTATCTAACTGTTGCAGGTCCTTACTGAAAGTTTGGACTCTGATTTTGAATGTCCTTAAGTTCTATTATTAAGGGTAGTGGATTGGCTGAATTGTTGTCAGAAAATGAAGCTTTGCAGTATTTGTTCCAGCTCTTTATATTCTGAGTTCAAATCCTGTATAAGTCAACTTTGCCGTTTATCCTTTCAGTTAAAATATAAATAGCAGTCTGGAACTGGAGTCAAAGTTACTGGTTTTTCTGCTTAAGTTAGAAACAACTATTTGGCACCTAGGTTCAAATCATAGGAATGGTCTCATGGGTCTTTACTGAGTTGTTATAATTTTTTAAATTTTTATTATTATTGTGTTATTACTTTGCTTGGGAGACTGGTAAGGGTTGGCATTTGGCCACATAAAATCTGCCTCAGTAAACTCTGTCTGACCCATGCAAGTGTGGAAAAGTGGATGTTGAAACAATGATGATCTGTTCATGTCCACGTGATGTCTGTGACATAATTTAACACTAACACCTGACCCTTGTAAGCATTTGGATCAAGTCTCTTGCCTGAGGAGGACTTGGTATCTTGATGCAGCAATCTACAAATTGTGGGTTTTTCTCTTTCTTCCTCTTGCTTTCAAAGGCCCCATAAAGGTCCTTGCTGACTGATGCCTCTCCTACTCTAATTTATGCCATATAAAAAGATAAATACAACACCTTCACTTAATTATGTCCCCTCTTCTGCTGAATGTAGCAGTGACAAAGTTGTTTGGTGAAATTGTAATAATTCTACTATTAATTGGAATGTTAACTTACGTTCATAGCTGATATATACGGAAATGAAGACGAAGATGATGAGGATGAAGATGACCCAGATTGGGTAAACGAGGAAAAGGAGCAGTTCCACAATTTCCGTGATAAAAACAAAGATGGCTTCTTGGACAAAGCCGAGGTGACAGAATGGTTAATTCCTGAGGAGTTTAATCACCTTGATACTGAAGTAAATCACCTTGTGAGAACGTCTGATGTGGATCAGGTGTGTAATAGAGCATTGCCGGTGCAATGCATCAGAAACTGCTCAACAAACTTATAGAATTTTAACACTTCGAGCCTATTTCATGTAGAAAGTAAAGCAGTAAAGCAGAAAGCTTCTGACGGTTCGTCTCTTATGACTTGTTCCAGTTCCAAAAAGACAGATCTGGAATCAATCATTTCATACCTTTCCTCTTGTGGCACTTATCTACCAGACACTTTACTGCTGACTTTTTTGGTAAAATAGACAGAACCTCAAGAATATAACATGTGGCCATTGAAAGGATTGTGCAGAGAGAACAAATTATTTTTCCATTTATGTCAACATAGCTTCTTATACAAGGTTGCTAAATTTACTATTGTCTTCTCAATCTATTTGTAAAATTAACTGAATTTTGTATAAAAATTTGAAAATTTTCTTCTGAAATATATATATATATATTTATATATATATTTAAAAAAAAAAAAATTGAAGTATTGTGTATTCAATGAGTTTGTTGAGCAGATATTTTGACTTGATTTTTTTGACGTATGTTTTGATGACGGCTTTGCCATTTGTAGGTGACATGTGGCCCGGGGATAAGGAGGGAGAGCCAGAACCCGATTGGGTTAAAGGTGAGCGCGAGCAGTTCTCCAACTATAGAGACAAAAATGGTGATCATATGATGGACAAAGAGGAAGTGAAGGAATGGCTACTTCCCTCTGATTACGATCATTCAATCGCCGAAGCAAGCCATTTAATTTATGAGTCAGATAAGAACAAGGTTTGTAACAGTGAACACTACTGCTTCTCCTTGCCCTTGTTTTAAGGTTTTGTGGTTGCACTTAACTGAAAGCAGGCTGTTTATTTTTGTTTTAATGTCTTTTATAATTCTGTTTTCTCTCTTTTCACTCTAACTCTATAAACAATCTTTCTCACTCTCCTCTCTGTCTTTGAGACACTCTGCTATGTTATTTCATGGAATTCATAACAATTAATAGCTCTCTACTCCCAAAAACAAAGGCAGCAAGCTGACAAAATCTTTAGCATGTCAGGTAAAATGCTTGAAGGCATTTCTTGTGGCTGTGTGTTCTGAGTTCAAATACTACCAAGGTCAACTTCACCTTTCATCTTGGGGGGGTTGGTAACCAGCCTTATGAATCCTGAGTTCAAAATTAAAAAAAAAATATCTTAACCCTTTAGCATTCAGATTACTCTGTCAAATGTAATGCTTATTGATTCACATTGTTTTGAATTAATCCTGCATTATCTCATAGCTTTGAGATTTCAATGATGCAGTTGTTTATTTTTAGAATGTACAGTCGTCGTTGTCGTCGTCTAACATCCGCTTTCCATGCTAGCATGGGTTGGACGATTTGACTGAGGACTGGTGAAACCAGATGGCTACACCAGGCTCCAATCTGATTTGGCAGAGTTTCTACAGCTGGATGCCCTTCCTAACGCCAACCACTCAGAGAGTGTAGTGGGTGCTTTTACGTGTCACCCGCACAAAGGCCAGTCGGGTGGTACTGGCAACGGCCACGCTCAAAATGGTGCATTTCATGTGCCACCAGCACAAGAGCCAGTCCAGGGGCACTGGCAACGATCTCGCTCGAAAATCCCACAAAGTCCAGCCAGGCGGCACTGGCAACGGTCATGCTCAAATGGTGCATCTCATGTGTCACCCACACAAGAGCCAGTCCAGGAGTACCAGCAACGATCTCGCTCGAAAAATTCCATGTGTCGCCTGCACATGAGCCAGTCCAGGGGCACCGGTAACGATCTCGCTCAAAAATCCTACAACGGCCCCGCACAAGAGCCAGTTCAGGGGCACTGGCAACGATCTCGCTCGAAAAACCTCATTAGGTGCAAGAAATCAGATCTGTCCAGTTTGAACATAGAACAGGTTGAATATTTTCTTGGCCAGATATGGCTGGTTTAAATGCTAAAGGGTTAAACTGCTTTTGGCAGTATAGGGGCCAATAGTATTGGGCGGGGGGGTTGTAGTCTTTTTTTTTCCTTTGTAAGAAAAATGAATTATCTTTGAAAAGTCTCTCATATTTAAAACTTTTTTTGATATTCTATTTCATGAAATTACATTAACAGAAAACTGCTTTCGATTTATTTACTTCTGTTGCTGTCTCCTCCACCTCTTCTTGCATTTCTATATTTTCATCATTTCAATACGACACACTTCTATAGTTTTCCTTATGGTGTTGTTCTTCTTAATGAGCTTTGTTTGTTACCCTATATATTGTGTGTGTGTGTGATAATTAGAGCACATGGCCTAATGGTTTAGGGTGTCACATTCATAATCACAAGGTTGTGGTTTCAATTCTCGAACTGGGTAATGCGTTGTGTTCTTGGGCAAAACAATTAATTTCATGTTACCTCTGCAATCACTTCAGCATTTGATGTGTGGAAAAACCATGCTCCTGTACAGGTAATGTTAATTTGAAAGAGGGAGTGAGGGTTAAAACTTGCATATTTTATGAAACTTCTCATGTTGAATTTGTGCATGCAATGACATTAAAACAGAGTGATGCAGAAACAATTGTGACTGGTCATTAAAGACATGCTAAACTCTTGTTTTCTTGGATTATATTTTACTCTTCACTAGACACACACATTGATGTTTACTGATGTGACACCTGACTTTTTCTGCACCAGAAGAATTTCAATCTTATTCAAGGCTACAATTCAAGAGGGTATATATAGCCTTAAGGACTGGAATTACTCCATCTTTCTACTCTTCTGGGACCTTAACTCTTTTGGTACCAAACTGTCAAAGACTGCCCTTAATTTATTGTTACAGATTGTAGGTTTTAAAGGGATCTAAATTAAAACTTCCTTTTTAAATTTCATGTTATATTATGTTCCAAAGGTGATAATGATAGTTATTTTTAATATATTCGTTATTATTTTAAAAATTAATTGAAAGATAAACTGTATTTTAACTGAAATATAATAAAAGGGTTGGGCTTCACTGGGTGAGGTGTGAGGGGTTTGCTGTGCTTGAAAAGACACGTCAAACTAGATAAAATTATGATCATCCATACATACAGGCATGCCCTTTGCAAGTGCCACATGAAATGCACTCATGTTGGTGCTGCATAAACACAGTTGTGCTGGTGGCATGTAAAAAGCACCCAACACATTCTGTGAATGGGTTGGCATTAGGAAAGACATCCAGCCATAGAAACCATGCCCAAAACAGCTGGAGTCTGGACAGCTGCCCAACTCTTGTCAAACTCTCCAACCCATGCCAGCATGGGAAATGGACATTAAATGATGATGATGATGATGATCTATATGGCTGTTCAATTTCCAAAGTGTTGAACTGATCATGCCTTTTATTCAGGGGAGTAGAAACTTAAAGGAAATTCATTGTTATGTCATGTATAATTACCATTTTCAGCTGCTCTTGTCTGAAGATTATATTTCTGTTTTCCTTTCTCTTTACAGGATGGTAAATTATCCAAAAACGAGATCCTGGACAAATACGATCTCTTTGTTGGTAGCCAAGCTACTGATTTTGGTGAAGCTTTGAAGTCACATGATGAGTTTTAAACAGAATCTCTCAATTAGAATCGTGTGTGAGAAAGAAGAGGAGGAGGAGGAGGAGAAGAGAAAAATCAAATCAAAAAAGAGAGCCTCTAAGTCATCAATATTTTAATTTAAAAAAAATTTTTTTTTTTGACTTTCCTCTCTGATAACATGAAGATGCTGACATATACTGGACTTAAGCTGTGGTCACAGATTTCTGTTGATGGCAATTGAATGGTTTGTTTTTGTTTTTTTTGTTTCTAAGTAACTGGTGCTGTACCTTATCTCATCTGGTTTTCACATCTACAGTGTAATTGCACATCAAATTATTATTACTGAGAATGACAGAGTTGGTAGAGTAGCAAATAATAATAATAATAATAATTATTATTATTTTGAATATTGTATAGTGGTGCATTGGCAGAATCATTGGTATGCCAGACGAAATGCTTAGTGGTGTTTCTTCCGTGTTTTATGATCCAAGTTCAAATTCCACCAAGGTTGACCCTGCCTTTCTTCCTTTCGGAGTCGATAAAACAAAATACCAGTCAAGTACTGGGGTCGATGTAATTGACGGCCCCATTTCCCACAAAAATTTCAGGCCTTGTGCCTATTGTAGAAAAGATTATTTTGAATATTGTGCCAATATTAGAATACATTATTATTTTAATTATATTGGTATGAATGGCAGAATTGATTGAATGTAGAAAACAAAATGCCCTGTGGCATTCAGTTACATTCTCAATTCAAACCCGGCCAAGGTCAACTTTACTTTCCATCCTCAAGGTGTTAACAAAATTAATACCAGCCTAGTAACTGGGGTCAATATAACCAACTGTTGCACTTTCCCCTAAAATACATGGCTTCGTGTCTAAGTTACCAAGTTATTTCCTACTGCCAACTCGTGTCCTACAGTATAAGTCTGTGATCATGTGAACTAGCTAAGTTCTGCCCCTTAGGTATTTTTTTTTTTTTATGTATTTCAATTTTCTTGCTTTTACTTTATGGAGTATCCATCAGTAATGCTTCATTGTAAATTAGCTGGGAAAACTGATAATTTTAGATTTAGTTTTGAAGCTATCTTGCAGTTTTATTCTCTCAGCTTAATCTAGTTTATATATATATTCAATATATATATATATATATATATATATGTATGTGTGTATATATACAGGGTGTGGATGGTATTTGAGGACATTTATGGTTTTAAAAAAAGGCTTATACAATAACAGGGAAAAAAAAAAAGATTTTTTAAAATAACAAGCATAAAGCTAAATTATCAATTTACTAATTTCATTCAATAAACCCACCATAAGCTTCAACAACTACCTCTACGTGGGGTCGAAATCGTTTACAAGCTTTTACATGGTCCTTGATAATATCAGACATGACTTGAACTATGGTGACTTTCAAAGAACCTTTGGTGTTGTGGGGGTGTTCACTGGTATTTTTCACAACGATGCTTTATACATAGTACACCAGTGGACTGAGATCTGGGGAATTCGGAGGCCAATTGTTGGGGGTGATGTGATCATGCAAATTGTCGGGCACCATACTTGTCATTTGAGCCTTGTGTGATGGTGCAGAATTTTGTTGAAAGACATAAGGTCTCCCATTGCGTACACTGTTGATCTAAGGCTTAAGAACTTTATCCAGAACCTCAATATATGCAGTAGCATTCACCCTGAGGCCTTGTGGTAAAAAGTGAAGACACATCACCTGTCCTTCGTTGCTAACAACACCCAAAACCATGACACTTGCAGAAAATTTTGTGTGCGTCACACTTGGAAACTCAGAAGGGTCTACACATAGCCAACTGTGATTTGTTTCCGGTCCTGGTCAAAGTTTTTCTCATCTCAGGAAAACCAAATCACACCATCTTCTGATGGATTTTTAAGTTTGTTCGAAAGTCTTTTGGATCTGATTAAACAATTTCCTTTTGCTTTTTCTGACATGAATTGACCTCTCCTCATCATGGAAGATTTGTATCTGATATCTTCATGTACAACATTTCTGAGTGTTTTCTTCTGACACACAAAATTGTTTAACAATTGACCTCATTGAATTTCCAGGATTGTCTTCAATGTTTTGCTTAACTTCCTGAATAAATTCAGGTTTCCTGATAGAATCACAGCATTCGGAATGCTTTTTTTTACATTTTGATACAGGCAATACTCTTCCTTCTCTAACTCAGGCTGAATCTTGTGGACAAAAAGATCTAGCAACTTTCAGAAAATGAGAAATTTCTAAATCACTATGCTTAGCCTTCAAAGCCAGTTCATTTGTAAGCATTGGACCTATCGTTATTATTTTCTGAAATAGAAGTGCAATAAAAATTAGTCAAATAAAAATAATGCCTAAAAATACACGTCCTCAAATACCATCTGCACCCTGTATATGTATATATATATGTATATATACATATGTCTGTATGTATGTATATATATATTGAATATATTATATATGTACTATATATGCTTTTATTTTTGAGTTATTAGGTTGTCTCCAAAATATTTTAATTTCTCATATATATCTAGAAAAGAAAAAACAAACTTATTTGTGGATAACCTGTTCTTTTTATTATTTGCTATTTATTATTTCTACTATATAGTTTAAAAGCAAAAATTGGTAAAGGTTTTTAGACCTCAGATTGAAATAGCTTTTGCTATGTATTTTTTATTTCCTATTGCATTTTCATTTTCTCAAATTCCAAAAAAAAAAAAAAACTTTTTTTAAAAAAAAATCTCCTTTTAATCCTGATCATAGAATGTAGTATTTGCATGAACAAAAAAAAAAGTATGTCAGACATTTATTCTCCTATGCAGCCATTTATCATTTGTGTGTCTTGTGGACATATATCTATATTTAGAAATATCTTTTGGCTCTACTTGAAAAATCTGCAAGCTTCATGACTGATTCAGTGTTGAGGAAAAAAATCTAAGTATTACAAGGGTTTCGGGGAGGGGGGACGGGAAAGAAATTTGTCAAAAAGCTTTTTTTTATGCATCCTTCGCTATCATCACCCACCACCACAAGCATTTAATGTTCTTAAATTGTGTGTGTGTTCTTGTTTAGTGCCAAGTCAGTAAGCCCAAGTATGGATCAAAGGCATTCCTGCCATGACCATTCAGTCTGATTCTTTTTCTTGTTCCTCCCTTATTTTAGGACTGCATTATTTGATGCGTCCTCTATTTAAAAATGATAGGGTGGTGTGGATTTGGCTGCATGCCAAGCAAGTTACATCCCGATTCCACTCATCTACTTGTCTGTGTTTTGTATTTCAACGGGTCCGAAAATCACAGCTGTTTTATCTCCCTCATCTCAACAGCTTATTTGAGGGCAGAATTGTTAATGACGTCTATTGTTAAATACTTGTCTTCTTTCTGCGTTTATTATTATAAACACTAATTACCCACCGACATTAACCATTCATCACACTACTTCCCCTCCACTTTGACTTTTATTTTCTGTTTTTATATATATATATATATATATATATATATATATATATATATATATATATATATATATATATATATATATATATATATATATATATATGCATATGTATGTATGTAAAAGTAATGTTAGGCTTTTTCTTACACAACAAAAAAGAAATAAAATTTTTTAAAAATTATTTAAAAAAGAATTTATTTTATTTTCTTTTACAACTTTTTTTTTCAAAGTTACACTTTCCTGTTTAAGGTTGAAAATAAAGTAGATTTTTTTAATTAAAAAAAAAAACAAATTTGTCATATATTGTAGTTTTTGTTGTTTTTTCTTGTGTTTTGAAAAATGGTGGGATGATCATGGGTGGAATGTCTTGATCAATCATTGGTATAGTCCTGTGATTCCTGACATAGGGCACTATAATAATTCGGTGAGGCATGTGTAGGTTTATACTGAATTTTTATGCTCTTTTTTACACAACAGAGGGGGGGGGGTTTAACAATTTTTCCGAGTTTTGACACTTTAGAGACATCAAATCCCAAAGATGATTCGAAAAATTTTTCAGTATCTGATGTCTCTAAAGTGTCAAAACTTGGGAAAATTGTTAATATCCCCCCTTCCTATTGTGTAAAAAGAAAAAAAAAAGCATAAAAATTCAGTATAAGCCTACACATTAGTGGTATGTAGGTAATTACAAACACATGTTTGTGTGGTGCTTAGACAGACTTGTGTGTCTAAGAGTATAGAGAAAGATTTCTACTAAAGCAACAAACAGGCAAATGAAGCCCTCACCAGGAAACTAGTTATGTTAAAATTAACAGCTAAAGGGTCTGTTATTAAGAATACTTAACTGTTGCATACAATTTTGTTTCACTTGAAGTAAATAATCAGGTAAACGTCTCTGGGCAGGAAACACAGTAAGTAAAAATAAAGAATATACATGCACAATTAAATAAAGAAGTCGAAAGCATAATTTGTTACATAATCTCTTTAATAAAATAAACATGATACTGAATGGAACTTTATTAATTACATAAATATGTATGTGATTAGAAATCAATGGATGCACAAAACGAAGAAAATGAAACAAACATGGACAACTTGTTCAGTAACAATATTATATAATATATATTATATATATTATATACACATATTATATAATATACTATATATATATATATAATATAATATATATATAATTTAGGCACTGTCATGGTATTAGCTGTCAGAATTGAAAGTAGAACTGACAAGGAACGTTACTGCTGGTTTGAAGTTGAGCTATCTGTCTCTCTCTCTATCACTCGAAAGTTATTGGAACAAATTTGACACCTATATCCATGTGTTTGAAAACACACAGAGTATAAGGGTACTACTAAAGCAGAGTTGGTCCCGAACGCGCAGTCGCGAGTCCGTGCTAGCTAGTCGTGAGTGGTCGATCCTATTATTTTTAAACTTTAAACTTCATTTGTTTTCTATTTTGATAAATTCTCTCTGTTGAAAATTATATTTTTATATTTTAAATAATTTGCAATTTCAGAAAATATATTTTTATATTAAATTTGCGTTTTCTAATTTGATAAATTCTACGGACACAAACAGAGGTGAACGAGTGATAGATAGATAGCTATAGAGAGAGAGATAGACAGACAGACAGATAGATAGCTCCGGCTAGTCAGTAGCCAAAGGATCAACTCAAACCAGCAGTAACGTTCCTTGTCAGTTCTACTTTCAATTCTGACAGCTAATACCATGACAGTGCCATAATTTATATTATATATATATATA